>NC_142933.1:13707827-13765327 GCF_046866305.1 Octopus bimaculoides
TAGATAGATAGATAGATAGATAGATAGATAGATAAAATCAGATAGAACAGATAAACTAGGTTTTTATCATTGACATTTTAACATTTGTACTTCAGGGTAATTATTTCCTATCTGGTGACATCTACTATCGTCAACAAAATGCGGAATTGCGAAAGAAACGAAAGCTGCCCCTATTCTTGCGAACCTAATATTGGGATGTTTTGAATTCACGATATATGAATTGTCACTGCACGAACATGGATATTTATTTCTCCATTATATAGAGAGAACTGGGAAAGATATCTAGATCACTGCCGTATCATTCGGAAGGAGAGCATTGATAAACTTTTCGAATTTAAATTACTGCTATATAATTTAAACACTAACATTCAATTTACAATGCAATATAGAAAAGAACAGCTCCTTGTCTTAGATATTATAATAAAAAGAAGTCAACGACCAAATTGTAACAGAAATTTTCATCTGATCAGAAACCAACAGACTCGAAGCAATGTCTCGTTTTGCTCATGCCACCTGAAACACATCAAAACAAATATCACCTTTACTTTAGTAAAATAGATTTCTACAATAATGTTTAATGGTAATGTTCTGGACCTCCGTCTTCAAGACATCAGAACAGCTCTAACTGAAAGACAATATTCACCCTCGCTTATGGACGATGGAATTAAACGTGCCAAGGAAATAAGCATTAAAACACTAAGGGAAAGAAAACGTACTACTCCTTATGTCTTTTTTCCTCCCTGAGGAAAAGGGATACATATGATATTATTTATGACCATACCTAACCATGAGCTGTCAACTGACTCTTGTCCTTTATTCAAAATAGACACAGTCTTCCAGTCTTAGATTTAGTAGTTGATAAAGAGATAAATGAATTAGAAACGAATTACAATCCCTTACAACACTATGACTTCAATAGGCTTCATGCGATTCTTGAAGTGTAGTCTATATTTCGCTACAAGAGCGACAAAATGAATTTCTTCCATCTGCTTGCTCCGTTTAAATATTTGAGAAAAATTATATTAATGCGTTTTACTTGTTAAAATTCTATTTATTTATTTGTGCAGTCGAAGATGGCACTGCATTTAAATTGATGCAATGATTGCATTGTTCAATTGAATGGAGTCACTTAAAATAGTCGTACTGCATCACTACTTGATATCATGTTGCTTATTTTGATTTTATATATATATATATATATGCAAAATATCATTATCAAAACAGGCATTATACTAACAATTACACTTGACATGTTTATACGTTTATTATATAGGTTCACATATATCATTGCTTGATACCTTGTGGACTGTCTTCTCTGTTCACTAGCTTCTGATATTAAGTAAAGTGTTAAACACTCATGGTGTGCAGATTAATGGCTACCGTTCTCTGGAACTACTACATTTGATGTGCATACAAACGGAGTGCCTACGTATTCCTCTAAGATTGATCATGTGATGTAGACACCACTGATGAGACACTGATAAGGGTCGAAAACTGATTAAGGTGGTTCAGAGGGATATGTGTGTATGTCTACTACGTAGGTTTACATATATTCTTTAGTCTCTTCAAATTAAAAAAATTATTTGTAGGACGTTTGATATTACAGAATTCTAAATACCTAAATACGCAAAACCACGTGTGGCGTTTCAGAACTGTTCTACATATTTTTACTATATTGTGATATTATTCATAAGGGTTATTGCTAAATAATATCTTATTATTTGGCAGTTTCTCAAAATAATCTTTGTTTAGTTTTGTGGTGGTATATCAAAGACCAGCGATGTATATTGATAAAAATATGAAAAATAATCAAAAGGACGGTGATTTTATATTATATAACTATTACATTCAATAGTCGTCTTTGTGCTAATTTTGGACAAGATATTTACACTAAACCCCCACGTAATTTCATTCATTCATCTATATATTTGAACTGTTCTGTTATCAATTGATAAGATTGTGTATTTGTATGTAATATTGAATGTTTGTTTGGGTGTGTCTATTACAGCACAGTAACCGCCGTTCACTTTTGTTGGTGTTTTGACAGCATCAACACTTTTGCTCTCTTTGTATGCATGTGTTTTCTACTGTATATCTACGAATCTATCTTTATATGCATGCGTGTGAATGGATCTGTGTATTCATGTGCCTGGTTAGCGACAAAACAGAGAGAAATGAATGAATTTGATCAATGAGTACATTTATAATCTGAGTAGGAAAATTGTAAATTTCCTAACAGTTGTCCACACACGATATCTTTTTAATTTAGGCGGTGTTGGCTTAGAACCTTGCTTTGCAGCTATGCGGTTTCGGTTTTTATCCCACTGCGCGGCAGGTCAGGCAAGTGTCTTCTATTATAGCTCTGAGTCAACCAAAACATTGTGAATGTATCTGCTAGACGGAAACTGTGTGGAAGCCTGTCGTTATACATGTGTGTGTGTGTGTTTGCGTTTGCCTCTTGCATCGCCCGATAACCTGTGTTTGTTTGCTTACGTCTCAATAAATTAGCGGTTCTATAGAAGAAAACTATAGAATAAGTACCAGACTTAAAAAGATACGGGTGGTTGATACTCTAGATATAATTCCTTCCAAGGGTGCTCCAGCATGATCACAACAAGATAAAAGGTAAAACATCAGTCATATTAATGGATCTGCATATAGTACACAATCTTCATTTTCTGTTTCAAAAATCTTTAACAAGTCTGATATATTTAGAATTGGTAGCGATTTTAAATATTTCTTGTTTTGGAATGTCTATAAAATGGATACACCGCGCCGCTCCATCAAGTGGTAACAGTGAAAATAGCAAGTACTAAAACTTTTGTAAGTGTAGCTTTACTACAAACGGATATCCTGTGTATAAATTGAAATAGCATCTGTCCGGTAGTGGGGACCCGGTTTGTGAGTTCCAAGATTCTGAAGAACCATCTCTTGCCGACTATTATTCCCTGACGGGTGCTAATACTCTGACCCGGAGTATTAGCACCCGTCAGATTTCTAGCTATGGGTTAATTAGCATTTAGGAGTTGCCTCAAGAAAAAAGTTACTCACAGACACTCTAACATACCTAGGTCATACAAATCCCACATCCTAATAATTATTTGACTCGGGACACTTTTTGCGCCAGACCAATTAATATAAGTTTGAAGGCCGAGGGAATTGGATTGGCCTTGTACAAGCCATGTCCACTATATTATTATTTATCGTGCAGATCGTTTAGCAAATTCAAACACCAGCATTAAAACCATCAAACAAAAACACTATAAAGCAGAACCTTGCTGAACTCTTATTCGCCGAAGCGAACCGGAAGTCCACCACCACAACAGAAGGGCTAAAGATGCACCGTATGAAAATATTGCCATCATTAGAGACTTAGTAAGCTAACAGACTCGCCGAAGGTCCATATATGTATTGTATTGGGACAATTTTGATGTAACCAAATTCAACGCAAAGTACTTAACACAGAGGAGCTCTTCCAATGAAACTCAACAATACAAAACTCTCAAAACTCTATTTATTTGTACAACAGTTATAATGTGAGCTCACGTGTCAGTTACACGTTTATATCTACTCTGGCTACTTCATGTAGATGCGCTCGACAACGGGGCTATTTAGTATTTAACTCAAGCTAATCCATTCTATGGATATCATTGCATGTTTGATTAACAACAAATCATATCACAAAGAAAGATAATTTGGGATGATGCCTTTGTTCAGCTACTTTTCTAAATATGCCATACAACCAATATTATTGTGTACAGTTGTGCGTTAATTTGTTCATGTTTAAAACCAGGTGAAAATCGAAAAACAATCTTATGATCAAAGTTTTCATCTGTGATCGCCCACGTCTGTTTTCGAGACTTAGCGCACCTGTGACTATATTATGAAACGTACGCTTCCTTCGTTTAAAAACCGTTGAAGCAAAATCCCTTTTCACACGCTATTTTATATCACATCACTAAATACTACTCACACAGAAGACAACTCTGGAAAATTTTCCAACGTCATTAGTTTAAATTATCTCACCAGCAATTAATTTTCACACTTAACAATATTATCTCAAAGACACGGCATGTTAAGATATGATAATTACACGTTAGGCGGTATTTAAGTAAATGTTTCTTATTTCTTTTCTGCCCACAAGGGGCCACAGAGAGGACAAACAAAGACAGATAAATGGATTAAGTCGTTTATATCGACTCCAGGGTGTAACTGGTACTTATTCAATCGACCCCGAAAGGATGAAAGGCAAAGTCGACATCGGCGGAATTTGAACTTAGAACGTAGCGGCAGACGAAATAGCGCTAAGCATTTCGCCCGGCGTGCTAACGTTTCTGCCAGCTCGCGCCTATGACCAAAACATGTCCAGAATTGTCACAATTACACATCACACCCGTCTTCCAGTGTATTCCAGCATTTAATTTTTAATGAATTCAAATATCAGAGTTCTCACCCTTGAATTCTTGATGTGTAATGTCATTAACGCGAGTTTTCTTGCCCCATTACCCTTGTAATTACAGTTCATAAATCATTTTGGTTCAATACATTAAACACATTAGCCCATTCTTAACTCTATATTTTTCATGCACAAAGTCAGTTGGGGAGACTTCTAACTGTTGTTTTATCATGCAGAAGGATCGGGCAGAAAATATCTCATTAGCTCTGACTTCAAATCCAAATTCTGCCGACCATTATTCTTTTTTAAAAGAAAAAAAACGTGCCACAACGACGGTAGGGTGGGTTACACTAATTCCTCGAAAATGTTAGCGTCAAGCCTACGGTTACCGTATTTGAATATCAATGCACACACATACAGACACATACAAGAACGTAGACGTGTGCATGTCCGAGTACATATATTTGTGAGTACGTATGTGTGAAGACGTATATTTCTCTCTTTCTTTCTCACTCACTTTCTCTTCCTCTCCCTCTCTATATATATGTGCATATATGTGTGTATATATATATATATGCATATACACACACGCACACATACATATACATACATACATACATACATACATACATACATACATACATACATACATATATATAGGCGTGGCTCTGTGGTGACAAACTTGCTTCCCAACCACATGGTTCCAGGTTCGGTTCCACTGCGTGGCACCTTGGGCAAGTGTCTTCTACTATAGCTTCGGGCCGACTAAAGCCTTATGAGTGGTTCTGGTAGACGGAAGGTGAGGGCGGCCCATCAAAATATATATATATATATATGCATGTGTGTGTGCGTGTGTGTATATATGGGAGAATGTACGAAAAAAAGAACAACAGACGAGGACAGGTGATGTAGACAACAAAAGGATGTATTAGTTTGACGCTCGGGAATACAGAAAGTCTTTAACGTTTCGAGCTACGCTCTTCAACAGAAAGAATACAGAGAAAACAAGGAGAAAAACACGGAGAAAAAAAATTGAATGGTGTTTTGTCAGCAATTATATACACACACACACACACACACACACACACACGCACACACACACACACACATATATATATATATATATTTATATATATATATAAATATATATATATATATATATATATATATATATATATATATATATATATATATATATATATATACAGACACATATATATACATATATATATATGTATTCATGTGTGTGCGTGTCTGTGTTTGTACTATCGCTTTACAACCAATGCTGTTGTGTTTATTTTCCCATAACTTAGCGTTTCGGCAAAAGAGACCGATAGAATAAGTACTAGGCCAACAAAGAATAAGTCCTACGGTCGATTTCTTCGACTAAAACCCTTTAAGGCGATGCTCCAGCATGGCCTCAGTCAAATGACTGAAACAGGAAAAGAAGAAAAGAATATCTACATACATTTACGAGTGTGGGCTATGAGTAAAAGACAATACAGGAAGATCGGTTAATTATGATTTTATTCAACATATTCTCCTCTCAGATTCACACACTTCTAGCAGCTGTTCTTCGGTTTTCCTAAGTCATGAAAAAAGAACAGGGAAGATTAGACCTCCTACCAGACCATTCGCGATAGCCAGGAAATTTTCAGCACCTCCTCGTAGATAATATATATATATATATATATATATATATATATATATAAAACATTTTATGGGTTGTTAATAATACTTGGATCCGCAGTTCACTGAAATCTATATCCACTCGCACTCACACACACAGAGTGCGAGAGGTATTGAGAGCCTATGCCATAATTTCATGATACAGCAAAAGCGAAATGTATTTAAGCAAACAATTCACTCTTTTTCTCGATAAGCTTTTTTATAAGATCATTAAGATTATCACATGAACCTGCATTCAATTTTAGTGTGAGAGTGGAATCGTTGACAGGCCTGCACTAAATGTTCCTTATTGAATTCAGATAATGGATAATGGCGCCTTTCAATAAAGCTATATGATTGTGAGAACGTCTCCCTTTCAATGTTCCAATCATAGTAGTCGATAGTAGTCCATGTAGTTCATGGAATTTAAATCCGGAGATTTGAAGGCCACCAGTTTCGTCTTGCATGATTGTAAACATTTTCTTACATCCAATCTTGCGTTAAATGGGCTTTGTGCGAAAGTGTTGAGATTTGGTGAAATATATACGGACTTCTACTGAGTACTTCATCTATCAACAGCTTAAAAATTGTCTTCAGAACCTCAAGCTATCCAGCAACCTTAACACTAAGATCGTTTTGAAAGATGTGAGTGACATATGACATTCGTTACTCACCACCGTTAAAATTATCACAGATGGAAACTTATTGTGCATCAGTCTTGGAACATCAAAAGTTTCTACACATATCTGTCATTTCTTTAATTAGGGTTTTGGTCTTGATTGAAGTTTTTCTCACCAAAAAGTAACAAAAATAATGTCATATTCGTGAGGTTTAACCTTAAGTAACAGTTTGGCACAGATTAAACGGAGGTTCTTAGTAGTATAGGACTTCACGTTTAACAAAATAATAAGCTTTGAACTACTTGTTATTGCAGCATTTCACCATAGATTAGAGTTAAGGTAATTAGCGTGGCCAGTATATATTCGTGTCTTAACGTTACTAGCTATTCTGGTGCCTAAAAGGCGGCGAGCTGGCAGAAACGTTAGTACGCCGGGCGGAATGCTTAGCGGTATTTCGTCCGTCTTTACGTTCTGAGTTTAAATTCCGCCGAGGTCGACTTTGCCTTTCATCCTTTCGGGGTCGATAAATTAAGTACCAGTTACGAACTGGGGTCGATCTAATCGACTGGTTCCCTTCCCCAAAATTTCAGGCCTTGTGCCTAGAGTAGAAAAAAAAATTCTGGTGCCTATCTGCAGGCAGTAGGACCCTGTATTAATTTCAAATTTTCGTTGCATAAGCTAAAGAGTTCTGTGTAATTTTGTAGGTAAAGTGAGGTTAACATCTCAGAAATTTAGCATGCCATAGTTATTTTGTAATTTAGGTAATTTTAAAATCAAAATTGTTGAATGTTTAGTAAGACAGTATCTAAATGTATCAAACGTATGCCGGTTGGCAAGTTGGCATATAGCTAACCCTACAATCAAAGCCTGTAGTGGATCTACGTTATATAGTCCCCTAAATCTCAGAACTGTGGTATACCCCCATTCTTATATTATTTTGTATTCCAAGCACAAGACCCGAAATATTTGAGGAGGGAGCCAGTCGATTAGATCGACGCCAGTACGCAACTGGTATTTAATTAATCGATTCCGAAAGGATGAAAGTAAAGTCGATCGCGGCGGAATTTGAACTCAGAACATAGCGACGGGCGAAACACTGCTAAGCATTTCGCTCAGCGTGCTAACGATTCTGCCAGCTCGGCCCCGTAACACTATAAGGGATAATCTTTTCTACTCTAGGCACAAGGCCAGAAATTTGGGGGGAAGGGGCCAGTCAATTAGATCGACTCCAGTACGCAACTGGTATTTAATTTATCTACCCCGACAGGATGAAAGGCAGAGTCGACCTCGGCGGAATTTGAACATAAAGACAGATGAAATACTGCTAAGCATTTCGCCCGGCGTGCTAACGTTTCTGCCACATCGCCGCCTACTTATCCTGAGGTCGTTACATCAGAATCTTGGAATTAAATCGTTTAATTTGTGAAGCATTAACAAAAAGCTGAGATTTTCTAGCAATATCAATAACGTCTGTCATTATCCTTTATATAGCTAAGGTTCCGAGCTGGCAGAATCGTTAGCACGCTGAACGAAATGCCTCGCGTTATTTCGACTGCCGTTACGTTCTGAGTTCGACTTTGCCTGTCATCATTTCGGGTTCGATGAAATAAGAGTCAGTTAAATACTGGCGTCGATGTAATCGGCAAGCCCTCTTCCCACAAATTTCAGACCTGGTGCCTATAATAGAAAAGATCATCATTTATATTGTTATTCATCTCAGCAAATTGTAGTCCACTGGCAAGAAAGAACAGAGACGGGTGGTTAAAATTCTACAATATCGAGTGTGGTGAATTTTGTGACATTTTAAACATTTTTATTCATTATTAAATCCAGTAATTATCGTTGTAGTATTTTTCTATTATTCGAAGTTGGTTACTTGACGAATATCCTTCTGCTTGAAATATAATTGCAAATTAATCCGATCTTGGATTTCTGAAGATTAATTAATCTACATAAGAGCTACGAGCAGAATTAAAGTTATCATCATGAAGAAATATACACCTAGCGTTTAAATAATATCCTAATTTATAATCTAATCATATTTTACTTAGTTCAGTCCACGGTTGGACACTTGGGATCACCTGTCCAATATTCCCTATATCAGACAAGTGTAACCGAAGACCTCTCGTGGATAGGAGACGACGCTCAAGATATTTAGGTGACAGATAGTTTCGGTACTGGTTTTGGTACTAGCGGTACTAGTAAATGTTTGACACCCATTTTCATCCCTACAAAGGACTAACTGGTGGCAAGAAATGAAAGACGGCAGTAGCAAACACAAGAAACATGTAAAAACTAAAAGCACTAGTGCTCCAACCCAGAGACACAAATGTTCTATCCACAACCAATTTTTGGGGAAGTATATACATACATACATACATACATATATATATATATATATATATATATATATATATTCACATATATATATATATATATATATATATATATATATATATATATATATATATATATATATATATATATATATATATATATATATATATATATATATGAGCAATGATAAATCTCTGAACGAGGTAGAAACAGTAGCTGTACGACAACGTGAAGTATATTTGCCACTTAAATGCGGCTAACCACGAAGGGTAAATGCTACTGTAGCTTGTAGCCCCAGGAGAACATCTCCTCCAGCTGGCTATTGACACACTTCCTGTGCCCTATCAGTATTTGCAAAGGGAAGTCATCTTTCCCATCGTCGACCGGACGCGATAGGCACGGACCCGGGTTTCTGGGTATTTACCCTTCATCAGCGCACGACAATCACCGATCTTATATATATATATATATATATATATATATATATATATATATATATATATATATATCAGGTCATCCCATAAGTTCTGTCCGAATTTTGAATAAAGAAATCAAGTGGTCAAATGTTATATTTATTGAAATGTAATCATCAATGTGCTTTCCCTGAATATCTATGACTTCCTTCCATTTATCTACAAGCTTTTTAATCCCATCAATGTAAAACTCTTTTGCTTTCAAAGCGAAGAACTCTGAAATGTCAGTTTCGATCTCCTCCTGGTTTGCGAAAGTTATGTCTCCCAAATCATTCTGTAAACTACGAAGCAAATTGTAGTCTGAAGGAGCAAGGTCGGGAGAATAAGGTGGATGAGGAATTTTTTCCCAACCAAGGTCTTCGATCTTCTCTGATGTGATCTTTGCAGTGTGGGGTCGCGCATTGTCCTGATGAAACATCACTCCTTTTCGATTCACTAAAGTGGGTCTTTTTTCTTCAAATCTTGGTTCAAACGCTCTAATTGCTGACAGTAGACTTAAGCATTGATTGTTGCATTAGGTGGTAACAATTCAAAGTGAATTACTCCTTTGCAATCCTACAAGTTAGAGAGAAGAACCTTTTTCCCATGAAGTTCCCTTCTCGGTTGTGGTTGAACTTTTTCCCTTTTACCAAGTCACTGTTTACGATGTTTAACATTTCAATAGAAGATACATTTTTTTTCACCAGTCACAAGTCTATCCAAAAAAGGGTGAAATGAGTTCGCGAGAATGGAGAGAACAGATGTCAACTCGGAATTTGTGGTTGCTTTCGGACAATTCATGAGGCACCCATTTTCCAAGTTTAGGAACCTTTCCAAGTTGTTGAAGATGACGATGAACAGTTGTATGGTTTGAACTAAGCTTTATTGCCAGTTCTTCAACTGCAGGATTTTCTTCAAGTAATGCCCCAAGGAGCTTATCATCAAACTCAACTGACGTCCTGTTCGATCTTCATCTTCAGGGCTGAAATCTCCACTTCTGAATTTTGCAAACCATCTTTTAGAAGTTCTTTCATTCAAGCATTCTTTTCCATAAACCGTGTGTATGTTTCGCGTCGCTTCGGCTACAAAGTTTCCTTTTTTTAACTCATAAAACATTATGTGCCTCTAATGCTCTTTGGATACTTCCATGTTAGAAAGGGCTTTAATCAAAGAAATTTTAATTCTATTATTCTGTAAAACAATATTTAATTAGTTTAAATGCACACAAATGCATAAAAATAATTTTCAATTCCATTAGTCCTTCTACAATCCTATTAAATTTCATTCAATTTTAAAAAAGGTAAAATTGGACAGAACTTATGGGATGACCTGATATATATATATATATATATATATATATATATATATATATATATATATATATATATATATATATATATATATATATATATATATTTGTGCGTGTGTGTCGGAAGAAACAAGATTGTAAGCTAATAAAATGTACATAAACCTATAGACACATGCATGGATATGTGCACACGTATACGCATACATACGTATGTGTGTGTGTGTGTGTGTGTCTCTCTGTGTGTGTGTGTGTGTGTGTGTGTGTGTGTGTGTGTGTGTGTGTACCTAGAATCGCACATAGATAGAGATGCTAACAAACATACAAACAATGAAATGTTTCTTGGACAGGCTTGGTTCCTTTTGAAAAACCTGTCCCGCCTAACCCAGAAAGTAAACGAACATTTCATCTCACCTTCACCAACCAGTCATCATACATATGCACAGATACCTACACGCGCGTACAAACACTAACACTCACTCTCACGCTGTCACACTCACGCTCACACTCAAACATGTGAAAATATATATAATTATATATATATAGTGGCTGTGTGGTAAGTAGCTTGCTTACAAACCACATAGTCCCGGGTTCAGTCCCACTGCGTGGCATCTTGGGCAAGTGCCTTCTACTATAGCCTCGGGCCGACCAATGCCTTGTGAGTGGATTTGGTAGACGGAAACTGAAAGAAGCCTGTCGTATATATGTATATATATATATATGTATGTGTGTATGTGTTTGTATGTCTGTGTTTGTCCCCACAACATCGCTTGACAACCGATGCTGGTGTGTTTATGTCCCCGTAACTTAGCGGTTCGGCAAAAGAAACCGAAAGAATAAGTACTAGGCTTCCAAAGAATAAGTCCTGGGGTCGATTTGCTCGACTAAAGGCGGTGCTCCAGCATGGCCACAGTCAAAAAGACTGAAACAAGTAAAAGAGTAAAAGAGTATATATCTTTCCCCGCTCTCTCTCTCTGTGTCTGTCTGTCTCTCTCTCTCTCTCTCTCTCTCTCTCTCTCTCTCTCTCTCTCTCTCTCTCTCTCTCTCTCGCATTCTTTCCATATATCCATCTGTCTGTCTATCTGTCTATATATTTGACTTTTTTATCGCTCTCTGTCCTTGTTTATCTATCTATCTATCTATCTATCTATCTATCTATCTATCTATCTATCTATCTATCTATCTATCTATCTATCTAGCTAGCTAGCTAGCAAGCTAGATAGCTATCTATATTTCCCCCCTCTCTCTCTCTCTCTCTCTCTCTGTATATATATATATATATATATATATATATATATATATATATATATATATATATATATATATATATATATATATATATATATATATTATCTACCTATCTATTTATCTACCTATCTATTTATCTGTCTATCTATTTATCTGTCTATCTAATTGCCTATCAAAAATATACTTATGAAAATAAGTATATGTTTGTTTGTATATATATGTGTAAGTATGTATGTGTGTATGAATTATATATGTATATGTGTGTGTTTGTGTGTGTGTATGTCTAAACACATACGCACATATATATATACATGTGTATATATATATATATATATATATATATATATATATATATATATATATATATATATATATATATATGCATATATATATACACATATATATGCAGAGACACACACACATACACACACACACACACACATATATATATATGTATATATATATATATATATATATATATATATATACAGACATATATATATATATATATATATATATATATATATATATATATATATATATATATACAGACATATATGAATGCATATATATATATGTATTTGAAAGAAATAAAAAATTATCACGTGAAAGGAAGCCAGACATTTGTTGTTGATTAGAGGCAAATATCAACACAGGTGAACAATAGCGTTTTGCAGTCTTCGTTTGTCAACTCACCTTACAGGTTTGGGGATGTAGGGGATAATTATCTGCGCCGACTTCAATCTGTCTGTCTGTGAATGTGCGCATTTGTGCGAGCAGTGGTCTCTGTTGTGTTTGTGCCTCTATGTGTGTGTGTGTACACATATGTATGTATATATATATATATATATATATATATGTATGTATGTATATATATATATGTATGTATGTACATGCTTATATATACACACATATATGTGTGTATATATATACTTATATATATACATGTGCTTCTTTATATATATATATATATATATATATATATATGTATATATAATATACATATATATATGTAATATATATATATATATATATATATATATATATATATATATATATATATATATATATATATATATATATATATATATATATATATATATATATATATATATATACATATATATATATATTATAAACTTAAAGGTTATAAAATGTTATTGCTCCTATTTGCAGAATTTGAAAAATCCACACTGCTTACCAAAAGCAATCGCATATATACACGCGCATGCACACCCGCACCTCAGACACACATATATATAACAATTCCCACTTCTTTACAGAAGAAGGCTATCTCGTCAATTAATAAACATTATTATGAGATCTTATATGACTAGCAAGTCCTACTCTTCACAAACAAACTCTACTACAGATCTTGCAGATATTTTTTAAGCAGAAAAGCGGCTGAGATTGTAATTAAGTCCTGTCTACGAAGAGCTCGTTTCAAGATAGATTGTTCAATTCTTCAAGCCTCAAATGCTTTACATCTATTGTAGATCATTTGTTTCCAAATCGATCGGTCTTGCGTCATCTGCTCCCAGCCTTCAACTTTCACATTAAGAGCCGTAAGGTTGCTTTTGACAGCATCCCTAAAATGTTTCTTAGTTTTATGTCTCGGACGTTTGCCGCGCTGCAACTCCCCATAAAACAATTGTGTTCGCAACCTAGCATCCTGCATTCTAGCATGCTAGAATGCAGGATATATATATACATATATACATATATATACAAACATACATATATATTTATATATATATGTGTGTATATATTTATAGCAGGCCGCCTACACTTTTTTCTGCAAAATAGGGGTAGTTTATCCTGTTCAGGCTATATTATTAGCATTATCCTGCGTTTGAGAATTTAAAATCACTTCTTTAACTTTCTAAGACATAATTAAAAGGAGCAGCTTTCACGGGTGTGCGACGAACAAGATCAAACGAATATAAATTCAAATCACTTATCTAAATTAGTTTATAGCTAATATGTGGCACTCCGTCGGTTACGACGACGAGGGTTCCAGTTGATCTGATCAACGGAACAGCCTGCTCGTGAAATTAACTTGCAAGTGGCTGAGCACTCCACAGACACGTGTACCCTTAACGTAGTTCTTGGTGTAGATTCAGCGGGACACAGAGTGTGACAAGGCTGGCCTTTTGAAATGCAGATGCACCAAACACAGGAAGAAACAGTGAGAGAAAGTTGTGGTGAAAGAGTACAGCAGGGTTCGCCAAAAGCGCCACCACTACCCCTGCCGGAGCCTTGTGGAGCTTTAGGTATTTTCACTCAATAAACACTCACGACGCCCGATCTGGGAATCGAAACTGCGATCCTACGACCGTGTGTCCGCTGCCCTAACCACTGGACCATTGCACCTCCACTTGTAAGTTGTAACAAATATTGGTATTGAAAACATACAATAATCACAGTTATGCTGTGGCCATGAGATGTCGTTAATGTAATTAAAACCAAGCAGGTAAGTGATATAAAGGAAATAAGCCACAGAGCAGCAGAAAGTTATTAGACTCTCATCACCTTTTTTTGCTTCATTCCACCCAACTCAAGCACCATAGGTATACACGTATTCAGACTCACACTTCTAGACACACGTACACACACACACACACGCACACACATGCACACGCACACGCGCGCGCGCCACACACATACGCGCACACATGCATACATACACATATACATACACACACACATACACACACACATATATATATATACACATACAGATATAATACATACAGATGTAATACATATATAGATATACTTATACATACATACATATACATATATGTATATATATATATATATACGTATATATATATATATATATATATATATATATATATATATATATATATATATATATAAATATATATATATATACGTATATATATATATATATATATATATATATACGTATATATATGTATATATATATATATATATATATATATATATATATATATATATATATATATATATATATATATATATATATATATATATATACATATACGTATATATAAACATATATATATATATATATATATATATATATATATATATATATATATTCACACACACAGACACACATATGTATAAATGTCGAATAACGAGAATGAGTGGTCAACACCGCACTGGCGAATAAAATTTCTTTTGAGTAAAGATTTTGAGTAAATATACATATACATACATACATACATACATACATACATATATATATATATGTATGTATGTATATATATATATATATATATATATATATATATATATATATATATATATATATATATATATATATATACATATATATATATATTATAAACTTAAAGGTTATAAAATGTTATTGCTCCTATTTGCAGAATTTGAAAAATCCACACTGCTTACCAAAAGCAATCGCATATATACACGCGCATGCACACCCGCACCTCAGACACACATATATATAACAATTCCCACTTCTTTACAGAAGAAGGCTATCTCGTCAATTAATAAACATTATTATGAGATCTTATATGACTAGCAAGTCCTACTCTTCACAAACAAACTCTACTACAGATCTTGCAGATATTTTTTAAGCAGAAAAGCGGCTGAGATTGTAATTAAGTCCTGTCTACGAAGAGCTCGTTCCAAGATAGATTGTTCAATTCTTCAAGCCTCAAATGCTTTACATCTATTGTAGATCATTTGTTTCCAAATCGATCGGTCTTGCGTCATCTGCTCCCAGCCTTCAACTTTCACATTAAGAGCCGTAAGGTTGCTTTTGACAGCATCCCTAAAATGTTTCTTAGTTTTATGTCTCGGACGTTTGCCGCGCTGCAACTCCCCATAAAACAATTGTGTTCGCAACCTAGCATCCTGCATTCTAGCATGCTAGAATGCAGGATATATATATACATATATACATATATATACAAACATACATATATATTTATATATATATGTGTGTATATATTTATAGCAGGCCGCCTACACTTTTTTCTGCAAAATAGGGGTAGTTTATCCTGTTCAGGCTATATTATTAGCATTATCCTGCGTTTGAGAATTTAAAATCACTTCTTTAACTTTCTAAGACATAATTAAAAGGAGCAGCTTTCACGGGTGTGCGACGAACAAGATCAAACGAATATAAATTCAAATCACTTATCTAAATTAGTTTATAGCTAATATGTGGCACTCCGTCGGTTACGACGACGAGGGTTCCAGTTGATCTGATCAACGGAACAGCCTGCTCGTGAAATTAACTTGCAAGTGGCTGAGCACTCCACAGACACGTGTACCCTTAACGTAGTTCTTGGTGTAGATTCAGCGGGACACAGAGTGTGACAAGGCTGGCCTTTTGAAATGCAGATGCACCAAACACAGGAAGAAACAGTGAGAGAAAGTTGTGGCGAAAGAGTACAGCAGGGTTCGCCAAAAGCGCCACCACTACCCCTGCCGGAGCCTTGTGGAGCTTTAGGTATTTTCACTCAATAAACACTCACAACGCCCGATCTGGGAATCGAAACTGCGATCCTACGACCGTGTGTCCGCTGCCCTAACCACTGGACCATTGCACCTCCACTTGTAAGTTGTAACAAATATTGGTATTGAAAACATACAATAATCACAGTTATGCTGTGGCCATGAGATGTCGTTAATGTAATTAAAACCAAGCAGGTAAGTGATATAAAGGAAATAAGCCACAGAGCAGCAGAAAGTTATTAGACTCTCATCACCTTTTTTTGCTTCATTCCACCCAACTCAAGCACCATAGGTATACACGTATTCAGACTCACACTTCTAGACACACGTACACACACACACACACGCACACACATGCACACGCACACGCGCGCGCGCACACACATACGCGCACACATGCATACATACACATATACATACACACACACATACACACACACATATATATATATACACATACAGATATAATACATACAGATGTAATACATATATAGATATACTTATACATACATACATATACATATATGTATATATATATATATATACGTATATATATATATATATATATATATATATATATATATATATATATATATATAAATATATATATATATACGTATATATATATATATATATATATATATATACGTATATATATGTATATATATATATATATATATATATATATATATATATATATATATATATATATATATATATATATATATATATATATATATATATATATATATATATATACATATACGTATATATAAACATATATATATATATATATATATATATATATATATATATATATATATATATATATATATATATTCACACACACAGACACACATATGTATAAATGTCGAATAACGAGAATGAGTGGTCAACACCGCACTGGCGAATAAAATTTCTTTTGAGTAAAGATTTTGAGTAAATATACATATACATACATACATACATACATACATACATATATATATATATGTATGTATGTATATATATATATATATATATATATATATATATATATATATATATATATATATATATATATATATATATATATATATATATATATATAATTTCGAATAACGAGAACGAGTGCTCAACACCGCACTGGTGAATAAAATTTCTTTCGAGTAAAAAGTAAAAGACGAAGACCAAAGTTAACTTCGGCGGAATTTAGACTCCGAATGTAACGATGGACGAAATGCCGTTAAGCATTTTTTCCGGCGTGCTAACCTGATCGTCATCTTACCGAGATATCACTATTGGTTTCAAGCTTTGGCACAAAGCCAGCAGTTTCGGGGAAGGAGTAAGTCGGATACATTGACCCTAGTGCTCAACTGGTATTTATTTAATCGACCCCAGACAATGATTAAATCGTCATTCACCTCCTTCCGTGATTATGAATAAGTAGCCTCGTGGTTAGGAAGTTCGGCTCAAGTCAGTAAGGTCGTGGACTTAATTCTTGAACCAAGCAGTAATGTACTTTATTTACCATTGCTCCAGTCTGCTCCTCTGAAAGGAATAACTGCGTCTGATTCTGCAGCACTCTCTCCCACCAGTTACCATACCTGAATTGTTCCACAGCATCAAAGTTTTAGCGAGCCAAGAAGATGCCTATGTCAGTATGCGACTACATAAGCACCCCGTATCGTTTGCGAAAGCTTATGGTACACGTTACCAAGCCGACCCATGAGATTTCCTGTTACATTGTTTTTTGTTATGTACAGTCCAATGGTGGAGCCTTGTACCTTTCTTAGAATCCAGCTTCTTCAAAGCAAGAATTTAAATAATTAAAAAACAGAAAATGATCATATATACACAGTTTCAAAGAGAAAGGTAGATGAGCAATACATACTATATATACTTCATTACCGAAGTATGTATAGCTTTTTGGTTTAAATCCGTTATCCTAGGAAAGCTAGCGAACGTTAGCATCAGCAATATTTAACTCATACCAAATCACATGGAATAAAGATATGAAATGAGGATAATTCTTTTAATCCCACGTAATCTCTAAATCATTAAAGATATAATCATACATGTTCTAGCTATGGCTAGCCTGTCTGTTTTCCTCCCAAAATTTAAAATCCTATTTTACGTAATCCAATGTGATTTTGCATGTTTAAGATACTAGAATGTGATTTAGTTGCTGTTTCTAGAAAATCATGCAACCAAGTAGAAGCTACACGATTCGCTACCATGCATTATATTCCTCTTACATACAAAAAGCAACACATCGTTGACCAGACGTGATAGAAATTATTTTCATACAAATCTAGTTTAAAATGTCTTTGGAAACCCTTACAAATGCCGTCCTGCTGTTTCTTCTGAAGTTAATAACAAAATTAACTGTAGCATTAACTTACGCACTTATTTGAGTTCAAATATATCTATCCTCGCTTATTACAGATTCATTCATCACTGATACGGGATACCGCTCTACGTTCAATTATGAACCATGTTATACTTATCACGGACTGATTTCTGATAACAGGGGTCTACGATAAGTTAAAGATGTTGCTTGGAGTGCAAAGCCATGCCCAAGTGAACATTCACAATGCTCAGGACAACTTAAGGTTGCAGGACGAAACCTTTTTTCCGAATTGTCTGTTATTTATTTACGAATGATTCATTTAACATGGTGTTCTTTGTAACTAAACACCCGTGATACACGAGAATAGATATGTTATTAAATTCAACTACAAACCCATGCCTCTTTGCTGTTGATACAAGTAGCAGTAATATAGTGTTTAATGCTAATTGTAATATCACAGTAATTCCAATGAACGCCAGTGATTGTTTAACACCAACTCAGCCGTAACAGATCACGAGACATATAAACAAATGAGATCTTGGGCTAAGCTTAAGCCGTCGCCATACACTGGCTTAGATAGAGTGTGTTCGCCTGTAGCAGCCCTTGAGTTTGCTATCATCCAATCCCGTGCTTTCAGTCCGGTACACGCTTATACAGCAGACCCAAAAGTGATGTCCCTATAAACGCTTCACTCGAGGCGGACCATCCTGCTCCCCTTCTCGCGATGCTACTATCGCCAGGGTCCACATCCCTGTGAGTCTTTAAAGGATCATCTCTGTAGCAAGTATTCTTGACTAGTTCTCTTATTTCTTTATTGCCCACCAGGGAATACACACAGAGGGGACAAAAAACGACGGACAAAGGGATTAAGTCGATTACATTGACCCCAGTGCGTAACTGGTACTTAATTTATCGACCCCAAAAGGATAAAAGGCGAAGTCGACCTCGGCGGAATGTGAACTCAAAACGTAACGGCAGACGAAATACCGCTAAGCATTTCGCCCGGCGTGCTAACGATTCTGCCAACTCGACGCCTTCTTGGCTAGTTCTCTGATCTGCAGATGCTTTAATCCATTCCTCCCAGCAATCATAGAGATCTTGTAAAGAGTCATAGGCACTGCCCTTCCGCATTTGACAAAGCCATAAAAAATCGAAACCATTCCGTCTTGGACTATATTATCTAATGTGTCCTTCATTTTTTTAACGCGTTGTTCATGCAGATTTGGCTGCTTTATCTATTAAGTCGAGATATCACATAAATTTGCAGTTGTATTTTATTAATGTCTTGATTCGAGGGATATTTGGCCACTTTTTCTAGTAGCTCGATCAACCATGTGAGAGCTCCCTCGTTAGTACTAATGAAAAGTATCTCATACAAAGTTATATCCACAGTAGGATCTGGTCTTAGTAATATCAACTAATGCAACATCGTTATTCATTCATTATTCCCGTAACTTAATATTGCAAGTTTGTGTCTATTTAGTAGCAGTTATTTCTTCTTAAGTGGACTGGTCCACTCTGACATTTATGTCCCGCGGTTACAAATATAGTGTCACCTAGCGAAGTAGCGTGTGTTTTTGACCATCCTGTACAGTAGCCATATTGGCTGCTGTTTTCTTTAAAAGCAATAAACCTTCAACTATACGCAAACACACGTTTATAAAGTGGCTGCCCATTTATTAACTTTATATTCTATTGTTCTTAGTCTGTTTGATTGTATTCAGATTCTTTCGTCAAAACAAGAAATATAGTTACCAGCAAACCTGTACAGAGACCATTACAGCCCTGAAAACGCCTTTATACGTTGAGAGCTACTGTTACATTATATGTTTATTACATATACCACAACACTACAACAATTATATCAATAATTATATGTAATGTACAGGATTCGACTTGCGATGGGCTTTTGTATTACACCACCTACAAGAATTAACCTTGTATCTAGTCAAAAGATTTTAATATTTACTGTTGGTTTTCTTTATTATATAGATTCGATATTATTTATTGTTTTCTTTACAAATGTATCATTTACGAAAAATCATCTGCTGTTAATATTGCAGATATTATTGTCGTTGTTATTGTTCTTGTTGTTGCTGAACTGTTGCCGTTACTTCGTTGTTATTGCTGTTGGTGTTGCTGTCATTATTGATAATTCTATCCTCATGGAAAATGGCTCAATTATTATTATTATTATTATTATTATTATTATTATTATTATTATTATTATTATTTGTTAATATCGAGGGCTTGATGCTTCAGTGGTCTAATTTACAGCTGGGTACGTTGGAACGAAAATCGCATCGTTGTTTATCAGGGTTGAACACTGTACCTGAAGCACACCGTTGAGGGTTCTGGTCATTTGAATCGCAGGATATATACTGGCTGCAGTCACCTGGATAAGTGATAAGGATGTGGCCTTTACCTCGCGCTACATCGCACTCTGATCGGAATTTACTGAGCTTTGCTGTTATGAAAAAAAAAAAAGAGAAAAATATGATGTATAAATTTAGCTTTATCTGGATATTAATTAGTTTCCCTTTCTAGTTTTCAATGTTACATTCTATGTACACACGCACACAGTTGCACACACGGGTACATACACACACAAACATACACACATTCACAAAGACACAAATATATTTCTTATACAAACATATAACAATCACATGCGGGACTCAGTGTTTCCCGGCAAGCCAGCGGAGTGAAGTTATCTCATATATATAATACGCATATTTGTGTTAGGTTGTTCTGTGTACGGTTGTTGATGTTGAATTCAGAATCTATATTTCCACCATGATAGTAAGTTATAGTGCATACATGAGGTGACAGCCCGAGGGATATGCACTTGAGTGCATATTCGTGCGTCTTTGTACAGACGTGAATGAAAATGAGTAGAGGTACGGAGAGGATCAAACTGATATTCTCTCTCTATCTCTCTCGCTCTCTGTCTTTCTGTGTTTGTATGGAGGAGTATTTAATTTGTGTGTGGGAGTAGCTGGATGGTTGAGATTGCATAGAAATAAGGCACCTGAAAAATATTCTAGTTGTAATGTGGTGCAATGTTGAGAATAGTCAATAAAGATTAAAATAAAATAGCAACGATATGGGGCGGAAAATCAACGGTAAGGTAAATATTAGAGAAAATACAAACTACTTAGAAAAGCAATAATAACTTGTTTGTAAAGTGCAGACATGTAAAAAGGAAACATTGTCAATACGTCATTTTAAACTATGTAATTACATATGAACAAACCTCATAATGGAAACCGTTTAAGTATAATTATTTTATAAAACCTGTACGAGCTGTGTGTAGGTTGGAGCTATTAAAGTATACACACCCACACACACACACACACACACACACATTCACATATACACACAGATGTATGTATGTAGGTAGGTATGTACATGTCTGTGTGTATATATATATATATATATATATATATATATATATATATTGATATTTGATTATCTTTAGCGCTACTTCGTCTGCTTCTATATTCTGAGTTCTAATTCCGCCGTTGTTGACTATCGATTGAACACTGGGGTCGAGATAACCGACTTGCCACCTCCCACCACCTACCACGAAATTAATGGCATTGTGCTAAATTTTGAAACCAATATTTGATTCTCTAACAAATATATATATATATATATATATATATATATATATATATATATATATATATATATATATATATATATATATATATATATATATATATATATATATATATATATATATATATATATATATATATATATATTGCAAGTAACGATAATAATAACTCCTATTGCATTTAATATCACAGCAATGAGTTTTATGTTTTAAAATATTTACTCATCTTTGCATTAAGTTACGACACGGAAACCGCTTAAGAATAAATTAAATATAATATCTCCGCGAATTGTGTGTAGTTTCTCGATGATAAAACGATAATAAACCTCAATCAATATTTGAATCATGCACCAGGAACAAAGAAAGCAACCAGTAATGAAGACAGTGACTGTTATGGCACAAAGCGTCACGTCATTTAGTTTGAAATTCATTCAATTACCCTACCCACCAAGCATAAGACTAAATTAAAGAAAAAAAATTGAGAAATAATAATAAAAGAAGTGAAATTGAATCAGCGCTTGTTTATCATTGGTATAACGACCCCACTAACACAACCACCACTATAATATGCAACAAATTAGTCTTAACTCTTAGCTACAAGACATCGGGTCAGTCACTAAACAAAGTACAATAAATAATGAGTGCCTATCAATTTTTGGTAAACCTAAAGTTCGCTGAGGAATTGGGACGCTGCAGGCTCAAGATTGCCCTCGCTTCTACATTGCAAATTTCCAGTTTTAAAACGAACTAGATCAGTGGTTCTCAAAGTGAGCAGTACTGGAAGGGCGCAGGGTGGCGTTGAAGAAAATTTGGGCGATAACGGGAAATCTACAAAATAATGGGCTAATTAGGCTACGTTTTATTTGTGAAATACACTTATTCTGAATTTGATTCAGAAAGTGATCGGCGGTGGCGGTGGCGGCGGCGGCGGTAGTGGTGGTGGTGGTGAGTGTGGGTGTGCTAGGAATGCGGCCAAACCGAAAAAGTTTGGGCTCTACTGATCTTAAACCACTGATGTTAAACCTTCCATCAAAATTTCATGTTTATTTAAGCTTCAAATACTAGTTCAATACTGATTAAGCTATTTTACAAAATTCTTCCATCTTTTCGATGTTCACTGACACATATGTAATGTTTTTCATTAGAAAGACGGTAACAAAAGATTTTAAATGATCGAAATTAAAACTTCAGCCACAATTTTTATTTTAATTTATGTTCGAAATCTAAGATTTTTCAGCAGTTACCTAAGCATCATTTTCCTGAACTAATGCATCTAGGATTACATTTTTGGATGTCTTTTCTTTATTTACAAGCTAGTGAGGAAATTTTAGGGAAATATGATTGCTACTTCTTGTATATTGAGTTCTTAACAAACAGGCATACACGATGGCTCGTCTGAATAAGTTGTTCAACTTAAGTCTGTGTAATTGATATCATTTAATCAACTTCTCATTCTATTTAAATCTTGCCGCTTACACACATTAGAGAGGTGGCTTGGTTTTACGTTTCGTTGGCACTCCGTCAGTTACGACGACGAGGGTTCCAGTTGATCCGATCAACGGAACAGCCTGCTCGAGAAATTAACGTGCAAGTGGCTGAGCACTCCACAGACACGTGTACCCTTAATGTAGTTCTTAGGGATATTCAGCGTGACACAGAGTGACAAGGCTGGCTCTTTGATTACAGGTACAACAGAAACAGGAAGTAAGAGTGAGAGAAAGTTGTAGTTTAAGAGTACAGCAGGGGTCATCACCATCCCCTGCCGGAGCCTCGTGGAACTTTAGGTGTTTTCGTTCAATAAACACTCACAACGCCCGGTCTGGGAATCGAAACCGCGATCCTACGACCGCGAGTCCGCTGCCCTAACCACTGGGCCATTGCGCTTCCAGTTTTACGTTTATACTATCTATTTATATTGATTTCAAATTGTGGCATACAGCCAACAATTTCGTGGTTGGAGGTAAGTCGATTACATCGATCCCAGTGATTAACTGGTATTTATTTTAACGATCTCGAAAGGACAGAAGGCAAAGTCGACCTTGGTGGAATTGAATTCAGAACGTAAACATGGACGAAATGCTACTAAACATTTTATCCGGCGTGCTAACGATTCAGACAGTTCACCACCTTCGTTTATATTTTCATTAAAAGGAGGGGGGGACAAAAACAAGAATGTGAATGTTACCGCTATCCGCCATCTTGTTTGGTCGATTGGAGCAGTCTACTCTGGTGGGCCACATGCACATTCGTTTCGTTGTATTGTAGAGAAGACCTTGGGGACACCATTTCACAGAAAGTGAAGTTCCTTCCCAGCATTCAACAAATCTTGCACAGTCGGTTGGTTCAGGGTTACTTCCGTTCTTGTGTATACACCGGGGATCATTCTCAATATCTGAAAAATATTTAATGTTTTGGTCTCAATGATTGTCCTTCAAAAACAAACAAACTAATTAGATATATAAATTAAGAAGCAAATTTTCCGTCATTGACTGTATAATGATATCGAAATTGTAAAAATCTCTCGTTTCTTAAGGATAATGGAATATTTGCATCTGACGATTAAAGAAATTTTATCCAGGTATGTTGACTAGAAGCTCGCTTTACAACCCCGTGGTTTCCGATTCATACCCACTGTGTAGATCCTTAAGCGCAAGTGTTTCTACTATAGCCCGGGGTCGATCAATGCCTTGTATGCCCTCAACTGTTTGAAATCTTCCAGTAATAAAGAAGCTAGTTTCTAACAAAGATACAATGTTGCATCGTTGGAATGTACATAGCAAAATCAAATTCATATTGTAAACTTTAGAGTCTTGTATATTTTCACTGCTGCAGCTGTGTAGAAGCTTACCAAATAATCAAGTGTTCGGTCATTTTATTGGGAAAACCTCTCTTAAGAGTGATGGTTGTATATATGTATCTTACATCTGGCAGCAGTGACAGAACTATCCATCCATGTAATTTCTCGGCACACTCCACTCAGTTAATGCACAACTCTATTCAGTTACTTGCTGAGTGATAAGAAGTCTACTCAGGAGTTGGAAGAATCTAACGCGCTTTTCATACCTTGCTATGCGTGTAGCTTTAGCACATACCTTTTGCTTGACAGTTTCTATGATGGTATCGATGTCAAATATGGCTTTCATAGTATATTTTTTCTTTAATGTTCGGATTTGTTTTTTGGCCATCCATTCTCGTCATCAAATAACCAAAAGAAAAAGAATGAAAAATAGTCAAGGGGAGATAATAAAGAAGGTCTCAACGCCTTCTATCATGCCATTTATTTCCTCGCAAATAAATCTAATACTGCACAAACCAACTTAAACTGGAGTCAGAAACACCTTGAAGTAAGACCCTACATAGACAGTAACAAACTTGCCAACGTCAGAAGAAACATTATCAAAAAGACATTACTAACTGAATTAGAGATTGTCCAAATTAAACAATCAGTAACGCATAAAAGGAACGACATTTCAGCTATAGAAGATACTGCAGTGGAAATAATTAAAGGCCAACCCAGGTCTGAGGAAAATGCAGTAATGATAGAAAGGGTCAATGTAACTGATAAGCAGAGTGAAATACTCTCTGAACCAAACATAAACACTAAAAATTTGCAATTCTAACCAAAACTTTAAAGTAATTGGTAAAATCCGCCTTGCACTTAAGAATATAATTTCAACTAATGGCGTTTACATTACAGATTTCAACCAACTGTATTATGCATCCGCGAAAATCTCAATGATTCTATGAGGTGAAAAGATTAAAAAACGACAACATTCCCACAAGAAGCCCACTTGACAAGAAGGTAGTCTGAAGTAGAATGCTTAAAAAGACTTAAGTTTGACAAGACTATCAAGCCAAAGAACAAATCCGAACATTAAAGAAAAAATATACTATGAAAGCCATATCTGACATCGATACCATCATAGAAACTGTCAAGCAAAAGGTATGTGCTAAAGCTGCACGCATAGCAAGGTATGAAAAGCGCGTTAGATTCTTCAGGGACAGCAACATGCTCGAAAATAACGCCCACATTTTTTACAGGAAGATAGGGAAAATACCAGTTACAGTAAAGTCTGTTCCTTTAAAAGAAGTGCAGAAATTTTGGAATAAAACACACAATGAAAAGCCCCATCGATTAATAGAATATCTACAGACATGGACTCCTTAGATGAGCAAAAGTGGGAGGGTGTAAAGGTAGAGGATGTAAGATCTGCTCTCAGGAAGTCAAGCAAATGGACGTCTCTAGGAAAGGATGAAATTCCTAACTTCTGGTTGAATGCCTTCCCAGAGAGCCATGAACTGCTAACAAAACTTTACAACAACGTTTTGCAACAACCTAGTATGATTCCCTCTTATCTACTTAAAGTTGTAACATTCCTACTTCCAAAAAAATGAAGAAACAAACGAACCAATGAATTATAGACCAATAACCTGCTTAACAACAATGTATAAAACACTAACATCTGTCTTAGCTGAATATAACTAGAGTTTTTTTTTTTTTAATAGAAAGTGGCATATTCCCTAATGAGCAAAAATGACGTAAACGTGTGTCCTATGGTTGTACAAATCAGCTTCTCATCAATAAGATGATCTCAGAAGATTGTCACACACGACTCAAAAACTTGTCGATAGCCTGGATAGACTATAAAAAAGTTTTTGATAGTCTAATACACAGATGGATTAAGAAATGTCTGGAAATGTATAAAATAGCACCTGATATCATAGAGAACCACACTGACTTTGAACAATGATAATGAATTTCTTAATGCCGGAGATGTAAGAATTTCTTGTGACATTTTCCAAAGTGACTCACTATCACTACTCCTCTTTTGTCTAGTCTTAATACCTCTCTCGAAATTGCTCAATGATGTACAACACAGCTATAAAATGTTTGACAAAAATATAAATCATCTCATTTACATGGATGATTTAAAGCTCTTTGCAAAATATGACCAACAACTACAGGGCTCACTAGCGATTGTTAAACAATTCAGTGATGTCATCAGGATGCAATTTGGCCTCGATAAATGTGCAAAAGCTACCTTTAACAAAGGATAAATGACAAAAACATCTAACGTGAACCTTGACCAGCAAAATGTCATAAAAGAGTTAGAAACGGCGGAGAGCAGCAAATACCTAGGGGGTTTTGAAGGCGACGAAATCAAACTTTCAGTGATGAGGGAAAGGATCAGAAGAGAATGTTTTCGCAGGGTAAGAGCAATAATTAAGACAGAGCTGAATGCAAGAAACAAGATCGAAGCGATCAATGTTCTAGCGATACCAGTCGTGACTTACAGTTTCAATATCATTAACTGGTCAATTATTGAAATATGTAGTCTTGACAGAAAAATCCGAAGATTGTTGACAATGCATACAATGCACCACCCTAAGGCAGATATAAAACGACTTTACCTGCTAAGAAAAGTGGGTGGCCATGGACTTATACAACTATAATTAACAATGAAGGTTGTTACAATTGGCCTAAACACCTTACTGATAAACTCTAATAACTGGATGTTCAAACTTGTCTCAAAGCATGAAAACAAGAAAGCATCATACTCGATAACAAAACAGGCAAAGGAATATCTAAGTGAATTCCAAATACAACACATTCCAGAGTTAGACGTATTAGAAACAAGCACAGACAAAACTAAGCATATGAAGACCCGTGCTGAAACTACTGCCTCAGATATTCTTATTGATCAATGGCAAGAAAAAACTCTCAATGGCAAATACCCAAAGAGAGCTAATAATGCCGATGTTGATAAAGCCCTTACCCATCAATGATTGGTGTCTTCTGGCTTGAAATCAGAAACAGAAGGGTTTATCGTAACAGCCCAAGATCAATGTCTACCTACAAGGAACTATCAGGCCAACATATTAAAGAACGGCAGTAACCCAACATGTCGTGCATGTCAGCAACAAAATGAAACCATTGATCATGTTGTCTCCATGTGCAGTCTTCTTTCGCCTAGAGAGTATCTCAACAGGCATGATAGAGCAGCACAATATATATTCACTGGGTAATTTGCAAAAACCTGCACCTGCCCCATGATAAAAACTGGTGGGAACACAAAGCACATCTCACTCTTCTGGAAATTCGCTATTCAAACTGACAGAAAGATAGACGCAAATAGGCCAGACATCAAACTGAAAGACTTCAGACAAAAATCATGCCTCCTCATTGATATGACTGTCCCAATCGATATAAACGTATCTGTCGACAAATTGGCAAAATGTGGAAACTCAAAACTAAAACAATGCTTGTTGTCACAGGTGTTCTAGGAATGATAGCAAAAAAGGATGACTGCTTCCTTGCTCAGATACCAGGAAACCCTAAAATGGCAAAACTTCAAAAGAGAGTGCTCATGGGAACTGCCCATATCCTACGTAAAATACTGTCTATGTAATCTCAAGTTTTAAAACAAACACATAATTTTCTTATGGTTTCTTAAACATTCTCTAGAACAATACTATGCACAAAACCAAATATATGGCACCCTAGGCATAACACCAACAGGAACTTCTAACTTGTTGACTCTTGAGGTCTCTGGATGAGACTTGGAGCCAACTTGTACAAATGCAAAGCAAAAGTCAGAAATAATAATAATAATAATAATAATAATAATAATAATAATAATAATAATAATAATAATAATAATAATAATAATAATAATAATAATAATAATAATAATAATAATAATAATAATAATAATAATAATAATAATAATAATAATAATAATAAACTGTACAAATCCAAATATATGGTACCCTAGGCATAACACCTACATGAACTTCTAACTTCTTGTCTCTTGAGGTCTCTGGGTGAGACTTGGATCCAACTTGTACAAATGCAAAACAAAAGTCAAACATAAAATAATAATAATAATGATGATGATGATAATAGTAATAATAGTAATAATATTAATAATCCTTTCTACCAAAGGCGCCAGGCCTGAAATTTGGTGGAGGGTCTAGTCCATGTCATCGTCCACAGTGTTTCACTGATATTTAACTTTTCGACCGCGATTGGATGAAAAGCAAAGTAGACCTCGGTGGAATATGAACTCAGGTTGTGCAGAAGGACGAAATTCCGCTAAACATTTTGTACAGTGTGCTAACGGTTCTACCAGCCCATCGTCTTTTAAAAATAATAATAATAATAATAATAATAATAATAATAATAATAATAATAATAATAATAATAATAATAATAATAAGGAATATGTTCACAGATACGACAGAGTTAGGACCTACATGCACTGGAACCTATGCCAACACAAGAAGGTCACAGAAAACGAGAAAGCAACCATACTCTGGGATATGCCAATACACACAGATAGAGAAATTAAGGCCAATAGACCAGATATAGTTGTCAAAGATCACGAAGGAAAAAAATGCTTTCTAATTGATGTATCAATACCAGCAGATGACAACCTTTCCCTAAAAGAAATGGAGAAACTTTCAAAATACAAAGACCTGGAAATAGAGATAACTCGAATGTGGAATCTAAAAACAGAAACAATTCCTATCATAGTAGGTGCCTTAGGTATAATAAAAAAATATTCAGACAAATACATAACAAAACACCAGGACTTACAAATATATATAACATACAGAAAATTGCACTACTGGGTACTGCACACATCCTACGCAAAACACTTTCAATACAGTAACCATAAGAGCCTCGCAGCAAACCACAGCACGTACCCAAGGCACACAGAGCTGCGCTCGGTAGTGAAGTGAAAGCACGTTATAAAAATAAAACTACTGAACAATAATAATAATAATAATAATAATAATAATAATAATAATAATAATAATAATAATAATAATAATAATAATAATATGCAAAAACCTGAACTTGCCCCATGATAAAAACTGGTGGGAACACAAACCACCCCCAGTATTTGAAAATGATCACATTGCACTCCTCTGGAACTTCACCATTCAAACTGACAGAAAGATAGGCGCAAATAGGCCAGACATCATACTGAAAGACTTCAGACAAAAATCATGCCTCCTCATTGATATGACTGTCCCAATCGATATAAACGTATCTGTCAAGACCTACCAAAAACTGAGCAAATATAAAGATCTTGAAATAGAAATTAGCAAAATGTGGAATCTGAAGACGAAAACAATACCTATTGTCATAGGTGCCCTGGGAATGACAGCGAAACGGGCTGATTACTACCTAGCTCAGATACCAGGAAACCCCAAAATGGCTGAAGTTCAAAAGATAGTGCTCATGGGAACTGCCCATATCCTACGTAAAATACTGTCTATGTGATCTCAAATTTTAAAGCAAACACATAATTTTCTTATGGTTTCTTAAACATTTACTTGAACAAAACTGTACAAATCCAAATATATGGTACCCTAGGCATAAAACCTACATGAACTTCTAACTTGTTGTCTCTTGAGGTCTCTGGGTGAAACTTGGATCCAACTTGTACAAATGCAAAACATAAGTCAAACATAAAATAATAATAATAAAAGTAAGAGAAAATGGGAGGAAGAATACTCACTAATTTTCATGAGATCTTTGCAACTATTCCAGTCATATTCAAACGGTGCCACTGTACAAAGAGCGATACTGCCACCTGCGACATATCCAGGACCGCAGTAGAATGACCCCGAATAGTTGCCCTCGATGCACCAATGATTCAAACTACAATTACGTGGGTCTCTGATCCACATTGTCCCTTTTGGCGGGCAAGAAAATGTTTCGCATGTCACATACACCGTTGCTGCCAAAACCAGAACACATATCGCAGAAAGGTAACCTTTAGAGATCATGATATCCTTTTTAGCAAATAAACGAGAGGATCCTGGCTGGGGTGGTTTTAGTAATAAAACAGGCGGGTGGCAGGAACCGAATGCGATTATCCCGAGTCGCCAGCTGAAAGTACCAGACCTCTATCAGCGACCACTCATCCTTATATATCTGTGTACATATCATGTAGGATGTAAGTTGTTTCTGTAAGTTTCGTTGTTTGTTTAACTCGACAGATGTAGAGGTTTACGCGGTATATATACATATATACATACATATATATATATATATATATATATATATATATATATATATATATATATATATATATATGTACACACATCCGTACGCATATATGATGTAAAATATTTTTGTATGTGTGTATGTATATTTGAAAGTGTTAACAACTGTGTGTGCATGTGTGCTTGTGTGTATATGTGTGTATGTGTGTGAAAGAGAGAGAGCGAGAGAGAGATAAAGAGAGAGATGAATGAGTAAAACAATCAAGAACATAACAGTATGGCTAAGAGCTTGGTATCTGAGTGTGAAGCACTGTTTCGTTATGAGGATATATGTACATACGTACATGTATATATACATACATATATACATACACACATACATACATACATACATACATACATACATACAAGCATACATACATTCATACCTATATACATACATACATTTATACATACATACATGCGTACATATGTGTGTATATATAAAATCGTAAATGACTGTAAATATATGTTTTTATAGGGCTTGAGTATAGCTTAATGAAAATAAAAGCAAGAACAAGAGACAGGTTGATCTAGGTTTAATGAGAGTCAAAGAGGAAAGAGTGACCATATATGGACAACGTCTGTTGTGTCGCCATTCGGTGGAGAATGTAATGTAAATTAATTGGGCAAAATCACAAGAGATGTAGGTAAATAAATTGGCTCAGTTTCTTGTCTCACAAACTGACGAATCATCGCTATGTTTGAAGGACACACAGGAAACATGCATACACATACATGCATACAGGCATACATACATATATATACATATACACACACATATATATACATATAAATATATATATACATATATACATACATACATACAAACATATATATACATACATATACATACGTACATATATATATATATATATATATATATATATATATATATATATATATATATATATATATATATATATATATATATATATATATATATATATACATATATATATACATATAATATATATATATATATATATATATATATATATATATATATATATATATATATGTTCACACACATGCTCATTTGGATATGTGCAAATACACACCTATGCTTGTGTATGAGTGAATGTGTCTCTGTCTACCGTTCCATATATGTAGTTTAAAATTTGATCGGTAAATTCATAAGAACATACGTTTTCTATATTTATGTGTATGTTATGCTGTGAGAGAGAAAGTGAGAGACAGAGAGACCGAGAGACAGAGAGACAGAGAGACCGACACAGACAGACAGAGAAGAAGAGTGAGAGGAAGAGTTGAAGAAAGATGCGGACAGCCTCACAGAAAGATCCCATGAGGGAAGTGGAGGACGCAGTGTAAGCGTGTGCCGTCGCTTAATTTTGGCATCACGGTATAATATTAGATTTACACGGAAGTGCTATCGCCGAACACAAATCACTGATGACGGCGGAATTCAGCGAAATTTTGATAACACGGTGTTAATGAGCTACCAGCTGCAAACATCGTTGACAGTGTTTGAGAGTCAAGCAGCTCCCCGTTGTGAAAACTGTTGCCCAATCTCCCACGCTATATATTCGACTGAAGTATTTAGGATGGGAAAATAAGAGATCAACTTGTTTAATGACTAAGCCATTTTAACAATATTTGTAAACAACCTACCTCGGTCAACGCAAGATTAGTCACTTGATCAGCGAGAACTAGTAAGCAAATTTGCCTCAAATCATATCTTACTGTCTTTAAATAATTGGTCAGCAGATATTGCATGAGGTGTTGCGGGAAATATTAGAGAGAGCAGTGCATGCCATCAAAGTGACACTGGGGTAAAATATACGAAGCCCAGTATACCCATCATGACTACCCGTCTGATAAAGGTACACCAGGCACATGCATCACAACCATATGTGCGCGACATGGTGATCTCATATCAAGATAAACAGCGCATGACCTCGCAGGTGGGGCCCGGCAGATAAAAGAGACCTCACACCCTTGGGGGCAGCAGAGGTCAAATTTGCTTGCTACTGCTAGCGATCAATGAGAGCGCTCACACTGGCCTTGACAAGAAATAGTTCACCTTGTTCTAATTTTAATTACTGATAGAAAAAAACAATTATATATATATATGTATATGTATTCTGATGTTCACATCGTTAATTTTTGAACTTCTGAATTTTTTTTTTCTTTTTGAAATTTTTCTTTTTATTTTTGTAAGGTTTGCTGTGGTTTACAGTTTTTGTAATTGTGCAGTTTGTATATATTGTCAGGTGCTTATCTCCTTAATTTTTTTCTTCTTTTTTAAATTAGAAAATTTTAAAGTTTCAGTATCTACAATTTTGTGTGAAAATTTTATCTTTTTGTCTCTGACTACCCGAATATGTAAACATGCAACAACACAATTAAATGCACGACAAAAAATTATTATTTTTATTATTAATATTAAAATTTATTTATTTATTATTATTAAAATCATTATTATTTTGCAGATGTATAAAATGCGATGGCAATTGACATTTCAAAGAAGAGACGCGAAAATGAATTTAATACCGTTAGTTACCCTGTTAACCATGAAACACTACTTCTACTGCTACTACTACTACTACTACTACTACTACTAGTAATAATAATAATAATAATAATAATAATAATAATAATAATAATAATAATAACAATAATAACAACAATAATAATAATGATAATACTAATAATAGTAATAATAATACCGCGTCGTGAATTGAGGTGTCCAGATTGCTTGGATTTAAAATGTGTTACATAATACATCATTGCTATCAAGTTAAAATTGTACTATGCTATTATTGCTGTGAATTACAGCATTATATCATTCATTTGAATTACAGTCAGATATCTTTCACGATTTTAAATTGCAGTATATTATCTACTGCTGCTATAATTTAAAGCATGCTATCGTTGAGGTTTATATCATTGATAGGAATTAAAGTATAATAGCTAACAATGCCATTAATTAAAACATTTTATCATTGATATAAGTTAATGTATACCGCATATGATTCTTAAAGGTGGCAGATGAAATTCTACTTTGAAGAATAGACAGCTACCATGTATGTATGTATGCATGTATGCATGTATGCATGTATGTATGTATGTATGTATGTATGTATGTATGTATGTATGTATGTATGTTTATGTATGTATCTTATGCATGTATATTTATAAAATGTATGTATATGTAAAGGTATGTATATTATGCATGAATGTATGTGAATGTATGTATGTGTATACGTAAATGTATGTATATTAATAATGCATATAAGCATTTATGTAAATACATGCGTGTGTATTAATATATGTAGGCATATATGTATGCGTATACATCTGTGCATCTGAATATATTATATTCGTATGCATACATAAGCATATAAGCTGTAATTAGCAGAACCATATGCACGCGCACCCATGGCGGTGGGCAACTCTGTATACGATTCTGATGATTACGGTTACATTACAAATCAGGCTGAAGAGGAATGGACAAATGGTAAGATTTGTTAAATCCGAAACCGGTTCCTGTTTAAGAATGCTTTTTTAGGGGATTTTAAATGTCTTGCCCGCTCACGTTTTGGTATGCTGCTATATTTCATGTTGAGAACAATTTAGGTCTTAATAGACACGAGATGTGATCTATTTCTAGCACATTAATTGTCCACGTTAGTGGTCAACGTTATTTTTTTAAAATGTACCTTAATCCCCTGAGATTGCAGATACTATTTCTGAATCTCTTTGATTCTTTAGATGTGCTGGCCTCCTAATAATTAATCGATATTAATTAATATATGATTAATTACCAGATTTTATAATAATATTTTAAGCATATATAGAGGTAGATATGCGCGCGCGCATGTGTGTGTGTGTTTGTGATGTATTTTATGAGAGTTCTGCAATCTGTTTCTTCTCAGCCTATCATAATTTCCATGTAGCCTTCTTGAAAGACAATTTAGTTCAAAGCAATGTTTCATTTGATCCTTGACTCAGGGTACTTGAGCCTGAGACAATGGAACTTGGCCTGATTTCGCTTAAATAATGTCATCAACTGAAAACACCCGATGACGTTTGTCTTTTCTCAAGAGTCTTGGAAAAATATGGAGCTCCTCTTGACTAATGTCATCTGATTGGAAGATGTTATTGTAACGTCTATGAATGTAAAGTGTTGAAAATGTGTCTTTGTTGACTGTGTATGCACGTGTGAGTAGGATATATATATGCATATATATGAATATATGTGTGCATATCTGTGTGTATGTATACACATGTTAATACAATATATATAGATATGTATATATGTATATATATATATATATATATATATATATATATATATATATATATATATACATTAATACACACGCACATATATATGTATGGATAGATAGATAGATAGATAGATAGATAGATAGATAGATAGATAGATAGATAGATAGATAGATAGATGGATGGATGGATAGATAGATACATTTCTTTTATTAGCCAACACAGGGCTCAACAAAGATGGGACAAATACAATGTAGAGCTTTTCTTTTTGGGAGGGGGAAGGAAAAAAAAAGTAGGGGTGTGTCGATCAAAAGGGATCGTAGGAAGGGAAAAGGGGGGAGCTCGATCAAAAGGGATCGAGAAAAAAAAAGGAAGAAAAAAAAGCGATCAATAGGGATCGTGTATCACAATAATGTTCTCGTGTAAAAAGAGGGGAGGACAGTTTAGGTTTAGCCGTGGAAAGAAAAGCCTAGGGAAAAGACCACGGTAACCTTGGTCAATATTGTCATTGAAAAAACTATAACAGTAAGTGGCTCTCTTTTGCCTTTTTGTTTTTTATCTGGATTTTCTTTTTCTAGTTCATAGGGTTATGCTCAAGGTGGCTCCGTCATTCACACGTGCCATCCTTGCTACATTCACCCATCTTTTTTCTGAAGCATTCACTAGACAAGACTTCCCTTTCTACTCTCACCTTCCTCTTCAGGTGATACTTGAAGAAGTTGATGAGAGATTGCCCAGAGAGGAAAGTCTTTGTCTCTAGACCTTTCAGACGCGTCCACCATATACATTATTTGACAATAGCCACAAGTACGATGAAAATAGCTCTTCCTTCCCGTTTGAAGGAAGGAGGCGCGACAACATTCACGATAGACTCGGCTGATAGACCGACTCGTCCCACACGCGATAGCAGTTGTTCGACGTAAGCCCACAGCTCGGAAATGGTGGGACATTGTACGAGTGCGTGCAGAACGGTTTCGTCGCTCTGCCCGTACCTCGGACAGGTCGGCCCCGTGTTTTTCGAGCCATGCCTGTAGAGCTTATCCCGAACGGGTAGTGCTTCTCGATAGCACTGCCAGGCCAGGGATCTCTGGAAGTTGTCCATAGGTCCCGGCCCGAAGGTCGTCTTAAACAGGCGGGTCAGGTATTCCTCGTCGACACCCAGGTTCGCCCCGAGATCGTTGTCGTACCTTCCCTCCACTAATCCACTATAGAATGCGTTAGTTATGATGCAGTCGCTCAAGGTTGACCCGGGGTGTTGGAGTTGCCGGAGAGCAACGCGACACTCGCAGTGCCATTCGCCCTTCCTCGGCCTCTTCTTGATCCACGACTGCAGTTCGGTCATGGATAGATAGATAGATAGATTGCTTAATTGATTAATTCATAGATAGATAGATAGATAGATAGATAGATAGATAGATAGATAGATAGATAGATAGATAGACCACGATGCAAACACTTATGCCTGAATACGTGTCGATGATTGTGTCACTGTGTATGTATGCATGTGTGTGTATGTACATCTGTTAGTGTAAGTGCAAAACTGTGAATATAACACAGTGTAGGTATAACAGTATTAATGTTTGCGTGAGTGCGTGCAGCTATGCGTGCGTTTGTGCTTGTGTATGCATGTATGTATTCACAAATAACATGAGTGTGTGGGTTGAGGTAATTTTATAAAATCGAAGGTCAGCAATTTTCATCAAGATTTCTTCATTTCTCCTTCAATTATATTTAATACTCACATGTGCAGTCACCACAATTCCCCACCTACACCCAGCCAATTCCAGTTGTCTTTTACTCTCTCCTTTTCTTTCTCTCTCTCTTTCCCTCTCTCTCTCTCTCACACACACACACACACATACATACACTCACACACACACTACTCCCACTTACACTTACAGAGAAACATACCAAATTTAATTTCTTTACCTCGTTCAATTTTCTTTCCACCTGACGCTGTTATTTCACTCCTCCCCCAACTCAAATTCTCATCATTTCTTTGAAATCCTCTCCCTGCTAATATCATTCTCCTCTCCGTACATTTACTTCCATTTTTTTTTCTTCACTCATTTCTCTCATTTCTCTCCTCTCTCTCTCTCTCTCTCTCTCTCTCTCTTTACCTATCTCTCTATCTATTTCTATCTCTTACAGCGTCATATCGACATCTTTTCTTTCCAACATAGCTCTTCTCTTCTTTCTTAAGATTTTCCCCTCTTGCTGCCACACACTTTACTTTTATATCTCGCCCACTAACATTCACTCCCTATGTCATTGGTTTTCTTTTCCATTTCTTTTTTTCGACTACGTCATATACCTCCACACGCTTTTCCTCTTCTGCATTTTACATTATGCATTCCGTCTATAGTAATTGTTATTTATGGTGCCAGAAATTTCATTCCAACTCTTCAATTTATCCTACACTACTCCCTTTCATCTTTCTTTCTTTATTTATTTCTTTCATTCTTTCTTTCTTTCTCTGTTACCTCCAATGTATATATGTAATCTAAAAACACATGTATAAGCATTTACACAAACACATAAACATGCACATATCTTCAAGCAATCACAGATATGAACAGTCTGTTACGCTTCTTCTAGTGTAATCGGACGCGATAATACCTTTCTCTGCAGTGAAAGTCTCGAGAGAAAATTCTACAGGTAGATTTGTGTAAAAACGCATTTTTCACACATTTTCCCATAAGAGAGATTTATTCTCCACGGTAACTGCAGTGTATTTGCCTTTTAGCAGTCGAAATACGTGACAAACATATTTCAGCTAAACTAAATTCTGCTCATACTTAAGCACTGCTTTGCGCCAATGCTTCGTTATATATATATATATGTACATATGTATATATATATATATATATATATATATATATATATATGTATATATATATATATATATATATATATATATATATATATATATATATATATATATATATATATATATATATATATATATATATATATATATAGAAACGTTGAGATGTCTTAGAAAGTTAAAAGAAGTCATTTTTAAATTCTCAAACGCAGGATAATGCTAATAATATAGCCTGAACAGGATAAGCTACCCCTATTTTGCATAGTGTCTCATAGCTGGCCGCCAACACTTTTTTCTGCAAAATAGGGGTAGCTTATCCTGTTCAGGCTATATTATTAGCATTATCCTGCGATTGAGAATTTAAAATCACTTCTTTAACTTTCTAAGACATCTCAACACTTCTAAAAGCAAACTTCGTTTGTTTGTTTACGTTCATCGTATGTTGAATTTAACATATGATAGCGTCTCATAAAGCGAGATTTCTATACATCTTAAATTTGCAGAAGAATTTGTGGTGAGGATAGTTTATATATATATATGTATATATACAGCCTGTGTTCTCACACACACAATATTTCAAACATGTGACCTATCAGAATTTTTCAATATCTATCATCACCTTCTCAAATATACTTGAAATTTTTGTATCGGCTATTGTGGCATTTTAATTCTAAACTCTGTTCTGCAGTGAAATTTGGCTTCTTTTACATGTTTTGGCTTCAGTTGACTGCAGCTTTGCTGGGACAAAACCTCGAAGTGTTTTGGGAGCTTACGCGGGAAAGTGTGGAGAATTTGGGATGATATGAAATCAGTGTCTGCTTTGTATGTTTGCCATGTAGTTAATACAGCAAATATCCCGGAGGAAGTACTGTCTTGGTGAAGGAGCGTGGCTTAGTGGTTAAGGTATTTGGCTCAAGATCATAAGGTCTTGAATTCGATCCCAGGCGGCGAATTGTCTTTGAGTAACACACTTTATTTCACGCTGCCCCAGTCTGCTCAGTTGGCAAAAATGAGTTATACCTGTATTTCAAAGGATCAGCCTTGCCAAATTCTGTGTCATGCTGAATATCCCTAAGAACTACGTCAAGGACACGTCTGTCCGTGAAGTACTCAGCCACTTGCATGTTAATTTCAAGAGCAGACTGTTCTGTTGATCGGATCAACTGGAACCCTCGTCGTCACAACCAATGGAGTGCCAGTTATGTTAAGTAATGTCTTCGAGTCTTAGGATTCATAGGTTTAAGTTAATTTACTTTACATGGCGTATAAGTGACCGAGATGGCATTCCCCCTGAACAGGACGTCAGTCCGTCGCAGGGTTACTCATTAGCAGCTGCATGGACTTGAGCAACCTCAAATGAAGTGTCTTGCTCAAGAAAACAACGCACTGCCCAATCTGCAAATAGAAACGACAATCGCAAGGTCGTGATGTGAACACCCTAACCATAAGTCCACACGCCTTTACGATGTCCGGGATGCAGAAGATAATACTTTGTCGTTTGTCATTCTTGACCGACTACGCATCAACGAGAACGCTCACTTAAATTCATTCATTTTCTGTTTGTTTACATTTTTATCTATCCTTATTTATTTATTCATTCATTTCTTTACTTATTTTTATGAATGGCATTTGTGGAGGCGGATTGTTCTATTCATAAACTCTCTCCTTCATAAAGTTACGGAATAGTAATGAGGATAAAAGTGTACGTAGAATGCTGACACCACTAACAATAAAGACAACACCATATTGAAATATCAACAACTTCAGCGATCGAAGCTTCCTGTGGAATATCTAAGAAAAGCACTATATATACATGCATACACACACACATACGCACATATAACAAAACTGCATAGGGGTTAAGTTTGGCAGATCAATATAAGATACGGTCAATAAGGTCAATGAAATTAAAGAGATTTATACAAATTGGTATATAAAAGTCCATTCAATTTATCGGAAATTCTGAAATATTTCTTTGTGGAATTTATGAAAAGGCAACCAATTCAACATTTTTATTCTACAAAACGGACGTTTATTACGTGGGCGTGGGCGTGCACGTACGTGTGTTGGTGGGGGGGGGGGGGTCGTGCGTGTGTGATTCTATCGAGTTGTAACGAAATGAATATTAAAATGCAGAATTATTTAGTAATTGTTGTAGAAAAGGAAGTCATCATAATTTTACCAAACTTTGAAGTCAAAGTCACTGTCACTCCTTTTTTAAAAGTATATACAATTGTGTATACTAAGTATATATATATATATATATATATATATATATATATATATATATATATATATATATATATATATATATAAGCAAAACATTCAAATACTGAGATTTGAAATCAGATGTCACTACTGTTCATATCATCCGTGGATAAATTTTAAAATTGATAATATCACCAGCGGTGACCTAGGTGGATCGCAGGTGCAATAGTATTAAATAGCTATGAATTATAAATTTGCACGAAGAGTAATGATGCTTAACAAGCATCTTCCTGCTAGTAATAAGAGCTAAAGTCTTAAATTAATCCACCATATCGCACAAAGATAACAGAGAAAAACAGTGTGTGAGGAAACAAAAAGAATTAAAACATTTAACATTTAACATGAATTATACATTTGCACGATGCATATATATATATATATATATATATATATATATATATATATATATATATATATATGATGTGGGTGGCTAATTTGCAAATTTACAAACTAAAGGCAGAAATATATACGTCACTAAAGTGACAAAGGGCATTAATCAGCACAAGTATTGCTAGAAATAAGAGTCGAAACCGCTCATTAATAACAGCATGCACTATCTTAATGGCTGACAAGGGAGGCAAGCTCCCTACAGAGCAGATATAGCCAGATCATCGATGATTTCACATTCTGATGCATACACATCTTCATGCTCATTGGTGACATATATGTGTGTATCTATGTGTGTATATATACATATATATATATATATATATATGTGTGTGTGTGTGTGTGTGTGTGTGTGTGTGTGTGTGTGTGTGTGTGTGTGTGTGCGTGCGTGAGTGTGTGTGATTGTGCTAGAAGAACAAAATGCAAATTTCAAAATAATTGTAGAATAACAAAAACCCTCTATAGATGTGTGGTAACAACACATACAAATAAATATTACTATATAGATACTACCTCATGCTTCATAAAACAAAGAATATCATATCTTGAAAGTTTCAACTGGTCGTAGTAAACTTATATGGTCGCTGAAAGAGGAAAATATTAAAGATTCATTAAAATGGGAAATTATTAATTCTGCGAAACCTCACAAAATAGGGGACGAAAGATGCAATTTATACCTAGAAGAATTATACCAAATATTTACTTCGGAAAATGAATTAGTTAACACTAGAGAAGAAAGAAGTTTATACGCTTGCAGAAACAACGTCTTATTTTTTTAAATACGAATAATAGAATACAAAAACCATGTAATTATAGCCATTGAACTCTCTCAAATAATAATAGTAATTAAATTGAAAAAATTTATAAAATTTACAATTAACTGCTTCATTTTATTAACCATGTGGTGCCTACTGACCTGTAATCGCCCACTACTATTTCCATCAGAATTAAAATTGAACAACCAACTCGAAAATCTATTTAAAATACCACATGACTATAAAAAACGTAGAATAATTCAAAGGAAAAGTGTTCAACGAATAACCATCCCTAAACGCTTGAGTAAAATTTGTCAACGTCAACAAAGATGGTTGTCGGTGCTACCAGATTTTTACACAAACAATTGTAAATAGCAACTCATCGTTGAACAGCATGATTTACTACTACCATTACCAAGCTTCATTCAAACTAATAACGGGGAGAATTACTCCTTGGACAATGACGCATTTATTCACCCTGAAGAGATCGTGCAAATTATGAATAAATCCTTGCATATAAATATGCAGAAATATACAATTGATACGATTGAAACATGTGTCGGACAGTTATTATGAATAAACCAAGCAGAAAATCTGAACGTCCAAATTATTCGTTTTCCTTATTATCAATTTTGTGATTTTACTCTCTAAGTAGTCAGGAAATAAACCGTAACATCGGATGGTAATTTTTAGGAAATAGACCTTAAAACGGAGCATCGGAAGAATCCGGCCTTGGCACTTTACATAGAGCAACACATTATCTTCCTGGATATTCATATCCCTCCTCTTGCTATATATACACAGACACGACAGAAATAAATAGACACGCCGTAAAACATTGTTTTATGTTTATTTTAACTTGAAAAAGTTTATACTGTTTATTAATAGACATTTTAATGTTTCAGGTGTTATATGTGACTGTTTAAGCATGCCACGTGCAAAAGAAGCCTTGGAACTGTCCAAATGTCAAAGAGGTCCTATTGTGGCTCAACCTAAATGTGAACTTAACGTAAAATTGCAGAAAACCTTGGGATCCCGCTTTCCAGAGTTAATATGGTGATTGTGCAATTCACTTGAAAGAGTCCACATCACCTAGGTCAAATAGGGCCCGATGACAGGGCCCTTTGCTTTGTTAAGTGAAATGTGAAAGATAATCTTCACTGCAAGACCTCTGATATAGCAGAATAAGTTGATGTCAGTTCCAGAGCAGCTGTCAGGTATCTCCACAAACTTAGCTACTATGGCAGAGCAGCAAGAAGGAAGTCATTTCTTCGACCAGCCAATAGCAAGTGGAGAAAAGATTGAGTCAGTGAGATGACGGAGTAGCTACTAACAGTTGGGGACACTGTCATATTCTCTGACGAATGCAGATTTGCTTTATTTTCTGACGGTGGTCGTGTGTAGGTTTGGGGTCTCTGATCAAGAATTTGACATGAAAAGATTGCTGCAAACAATGAAACAATGCAGCTATTCTGTGATAGTCTGGGGAGCAATTTAGAGCAATGGTCAATCAGAGCTGGTAGAGTGTGATGGAAACATAAACTCAGATAAATATGTGTCTATATTGCAAAAAAAGACTCCTTCCAATTTTCTTTAAAGAAGACTCAATGTTTATGGAAGATGGGGCTCCTTGTCACACGGTTAAAGAGACCCAAGGTTGGTTTGAAAAGAATAGCCTTAAAGAACTTTCATGGCCAGGCCAGTCACCAGATATGAGCCCTATTCAACACCCGTGGGTCATAATGGACAGGACACTTCGTAGAAAGAACAACAAAGTATCCTCAAAGTCAGATCTTTTAAGATTACTGTATGAAACTTGGCAAGACATTCCCCAAGAGAATATTCGTCATCTGCTCAGTAGCATGCCTTATGGGATCCTTGCATTGAAAATGCAAAGGGCATGTCTACTAAATATTAGATATTCGCATTATAATAATAAATAATTTGAATACACTATTCCAGATTTAAATAAATTTATACGTATATATATATATACATGTAATATATATATATATATATATATATAATATATACAATATATTTATACGTATATATATACATGTAATATATATATATACATACATATATATATATATATATATATATATATATATATATATATATATATATATATATATATATATATATATATATATATATATATATATATATATATATATGCATGCGAGAAACCAAGGAGCACACACCCATTCAAATTTTACATAAACGCACATAAACGCACATAAACTTACAGAGAATAATCAACAAGTATATACGCACAACTTCACATACATATAATGCAAGTATTCTCATATACAGCACTACACAAGGAAACGCTGACACATACGTACACACACTGCAATGTAGTCAGCTGCATATATATATATATATATATATATATATATATATATATATCTACACACACAAACACACTGACACACGAAAAACCAATACACAGGCATTCGCTGTAATAACACGGACGCGTTTAGTCATAACACTGTTACATACACATATATAAACAGAAAAAACAAAAAGAAAACAGATACCCATATTAAAAGTTGCGTACATACACATTCAGATAATAAGCAGAAACACACGCACGCACACACACACATACACACATACACACACAGACTCACATACATACATACACAGCACACAACCTACTAGCACATTAACATCAAAACAGATTCAAGTGTACACAACGCGCACACTTAGACCAAATGTTCACACACACTCAATCACTGTTAGTATATACATATACATATATACATACACACATACATACATACATATATATATATATATATATATATATATATATATATATATATATATATATATATATATATATATATATATACATATATACATACACACACGCACACACACATATATATTTATATGTAAAAATGTAAAAACACAACACGTACAGCAACACCACATTAATACACATTTGAAAATGTAGGTATGCGTGTATATATATATATATATATAAACGCACACATACACACACGCACTCATTGTAAACATGGATTCATGCACATCGTAAACAAAAGCCATACCACCCTGCACATGACACGTGACATACACACAAGAAAAAAAAATCAACCAGTGGACACATATATCCAACATTCACACACACATACATATCCACGTATAAAGCCAGTGTACGCATTCTGTCTTCTGTACACATATTGCAAACATGCACGCACGCACAATTACACAAGCAAATTTTCATTCATATCCACACACATGCAGAGATTTGGCTTTAGCTTATGTCGCCTATCATTTTTCCACTGCGTGAAACTTTTCTGCTTTCATTTTCACTTCCGTACGTTACAATTTTCTCCTCGCATCACTCGTTCAAATACGAACTTCTCACGACCGTCGTGTATATATACATGTACATATGCATATATACATGTACATATGCATATATATATATATATATATATATATATATATATATATATATATATATATATATATATATATATATATATATATATATATATATATATATATATATATTCTAAGTCTCTCTAAAGGAGACTACGGCAGCGGTACTGGATATTAATAGTTATCGCCAAGCTAACACGGCAGTCCAGGAAAATAGGACGAATGCTGCCGTGGATTAGCTCCAAGAGGCCATCGCCTCTAGCTGGCTATGTGACACACGAACCTGTGTCCATTATAACCTTCGAACAGAGGAGGTCAACCGCTTCCTCCTTGCTGGTCTGGCATCTACAGACTAGTTTCGGGGCATTGCGGTTTATTTGGGATTTGGTACCCATATATATATATATATATATATATATATATATAATAGTAACGAACTAAGGAAAGAAATTCCTTCAAAGGGGTATGTAAAACATCCAATTCATTGGTACGTCAGTTGAATACCGCAGAAATAGGGGTATAATCCAAATTACAAACAATAAATTAAATATAGAGATCCAATTGACAATCTAATAATTCATTTATATTATAATATAACATAATATACTATAAATTCAAATTACGATGGACGTAAGCTGCAGTCAACTGAAGTCAAAATATGTAAAAGAAGCCAAATTTCGCTACGGAACAGAGTTTAGAATTAAGATGCCACAATAGCCGATACAAAAATTTCAAGTAGATTTGAGAAAGAGATGATAGATATTGAACAATTCTGATAAGTCACATGTTTGAAATATTGCCTAGAGATCGTAGGGGTAGCTAAAAATAGGATTTAAAAAACCTTATGAGAAACTCGGAGACAGTTCTGACGGCGGGTGGAAGAGAAATTGGATAAGTTGACATCAAGAGGGAATCTTTCAATGAGTCTATGTCACTCTTACTCCATGGTGCTGAGAAAAATCGAAACTAATTACAAACTGCAGAAAAACGTTAGCCAATCAATTATCTGCTAGTTATTGGACAATTTGAAGCTTTACGAAGCTAACAGAGTTCAATTGGGTTCCCATATTCAGACAGTATAAATTTTCTCTCAAGACATCCAAATGGCGTTTATATAGAGAAATGTGCTGTTATTGAACTGAAGAGAGGTTGAAAAGTAGATGGAAATGGAGTACAACTTCCAGATGATGAGCGGATAAGAGAAGTAGAAAGAGATGGTTACAAGTATCTTGGTGTTTTGTAGTTAGGCCTAATGATAAACACCAAAGTGAAAGAGAAAAGCTTTTCTGAATATACCAGAAGAGTGAAAAAGCTATGTGGATCTAAGCTAACGGGAGAGAACCTGATTAGAGGCATCAACACATGAGTTGTAGGTGTAATACGTTACTTTACAAGAATAAACCTTCATCAACGAATCTATTCACGCAGACTGGAATTGGGAAGACAGCGGTCGAGAAAGTTGGGAAGAACAAAGACCTAGGATTGGAAGTGAAAAGAATCCATAGCGCCTCAAAAATGAGTGTGGTACCTACTATGATCGTTCCGCTTGAGACCATCTCAAAGAGAGCAATATTCTGGCAACGAAAGTGGCAAATACCAAACATCATAAGTATTAAGTTGGCAGCAATATTTGGAACAGCTCATGTGTTGAGAAAAGTATTATGTCTCTATGCAGCGGGACGGGGCTGAGAGGAGATAGATAAATCAGGAGAAGTTAAAAGAATGAATGAATAATAACAATTCTGTTGTGTCTGGGGAGGGTCAATCTCTTTTAGTGCCTTATAATTTAACACACACACCGGTAAAATTTCCACTCATTTCTTTCTTAATTTTTCTAAAATTTTCGTTGCGTCTTGCAACCTTTTCAATAGTTGTTGACTCCGTTATTCACACACCGTTCTTTTTGTTTCCCTGTGCGCATGCGTGTGGGTCAGTCTCTAACCAAGTTCAGTATCAAGGAATTGATACTGAACTTTGGTTAGAGACTGACTCACAGTACCAGGACCAAGGTATTGACTTACAGAGACTATGGAAAGTGCGGGCAAAATATATCCCAGCAGTTATAGGTCAATTGGGAACTATCCCTAAATATCTGAACAGATGGATAGAGGAAACAGGTATAATAACCAGTTTAGTACAGTTTCAGAAAACAGTGTTATTAGAGACAGCTAAGATACTTAGGAGGGTTCTTGGAATCTAAGGTTACTTGTTGCAGCTCGATCTTAGGATTCGCTTCTTTTCCAACAGTCTAATCTGTTAAGTGTATATGAAAATAATGACAACAACAATTACGACGACGACGACGACCATGATGATGATGATGATGATGATAGACGAGCAGAAACAAAGGAGAACAAAAGTCAAGGAACACCTATTTAAGTTTATAAAAAGGTTTAGGGATAGAAATCGGCCATTTATATAAACCACTTCAGAGGACATATATGTATTCTTTGAGAATATAAAAAGAAAACGCGTTATTAAGAGCGACTGGTGGTATTATGGAAGTTAACGTCAGTGGGTCTCATCAAACAGTGTCATCTGTGTAAACATATGAAAGTATGGACAGAATATTTAAGACAAACACTCCTAAAGGAAGAAGAAAGAAAGAAAAAGGTTGTGTCAATACTTCTTTCTTTCTCTGTTATTTAATCAGAATTCTTTAGTTTAACGGGGAATAACACTCTAAAATAGAAGTTATAATGAAAAGAAGGGTTTGGAAAAATAAGAAGTAGCGGTACAAAATGATTAAAAATATAAAACCAACGGAACTACAAGCAGTAGTAGTAGTAGTAGTAGTAGTAGTAGTAGTAGTAGTAGTAGTAGTAGTAGTAGTAGTAGTAGCCACTGTTTTAGAAGAGGACTGCTGCCCTTAAACTGTTTTAGAGGTGATCTAACAGATCCATGCTAAGTTGGGATGATTTTAATTAAAACCCCGCGATATATATATATATATATATATATATATATATATATATATATATACAGGGTGTCCACAAAGTTTGGGTACATGGGGATTTATATTCTCATATTTAATTGTTTATGTTATGATTTTATTTACTCCATGTATATTTACTCCATATATATATACAGGGTGTCCATAAGGTCGGGGTACATGGAGTAAATAAAATGATAACATAAACAATTAAATATAAGAAATAATAATTTATACATATATATATATATATATGAAGACAGACTAATATGTTAGTCATATTTCTCCATAATTTTCTTAGTCTCAAGATTGGCTTTCTTTATTGCATTTTTACCGGTAATCCCCCATTAGTTTTCTGGTAATTTCTTTCTTTCTCTTTGTATAAACTACCTCTGACGTTATATCTACTAACGGTTTTTTTTTTTTAAAACAAACTTGATAGCGTTCCTGTCATCATATACGCAGTCAACACATTCTGTTAAAACGTCTTATTGATGTGTTTGGTTTCTTTCTTTCCCTGATGAGAAGATTGCATTGTTTTACACAATTTTATTCCTTCTGAAATAATACCAATGTTGTCATCGAAACATATGTCGGAAGTAAAAGAATTTGAATAACACCTGCGTTTAACTACGTTTATTATTATTATTATTATTATTATTATTATTATTATATATATATATATATATATATATATATATATATATATATATATATATATATACGAACATATACATGCATATATGGGTACAGGACGTCACCAACAGTAAACAACATGAAATACGACAACAAATGGGTTCAATACGCAAACAACGAGAGAAACAAATGGAAAACAGGACAAGGAAAACTAAGAACGACCCTTCATCAGTCGTCGGCTGTCTATCTACTCCTCATGTGTGTGTGCGTACGTATGTATACAATTAAAAAATAACACATTTTTGACAAGCAATCTCTTTTCTCTTTATTCTTTCACGATTTCTAATGAAGTTTTTACAATAAGGTAATTATTCATGGTCAATACTTTCTGACAGATTCGAACGTAAGAACCCGTGAAGCGTTTTATTATTCAGAAAGTGAATCATGTGTTGAATTACTTCAAATCCTCTCTCAACCGTCTCTTGATTTATTAACGATGGCTGCTATTTTCGTCAGAACATGAAAAGTATTAATGAAAATAAATGGTTTGTTGGTTTTTCTGGTAATCGAAACAAAATTCCAACTTCTAATTGCATTGGACTTTCTTTATACAAGAGGACATTATTTGTCTCAATTATTTTAAATGCTGCGAAACTAAAAGATTTCGTTTTTCTATCAACATTTGACGTCTGGGGCTTCCCACTGTTGCACGCAGGCCTGGTCTTTTTTCGAAAAAACTAGATCTGGAGAGCACGCTTTGGGCGTATCTAAACCGCCTTGGCATTGATAATATCTGTGACAATCTGTAGGATTTGGGATTAAATGTGTTCCTTCATTCCGACAGCTTTCTCCAATTTTAAGCAGATGACCTGTTAATAGAAAGACAGAAAAATTATTTCATGTAGTGTATTCGTTTCAAATTTTGGCACAAGGCGAGCAATTTCGGATGAGGGGAAAACCAATTACATTGACTGAAATGCTAAACTGGTACTTAATTAATCGACCCCGAAAGGAAGAAAATAAAGTTGACATTTGTTAAATTTGAGCTCAGGACGTAAAGACAGACAAAATGCTCCTAAGCATGTTTCTGGCTCGGCGTATTATCAATTCTGCCAGCTCACCGCCTTGATTTCATGTAGTGTATTGGTTTCAAATTTTGGCACAAAGGTAGTGATTTAGCGGAAGGAGTAAAGTCGATTATATCGACCCCAGTCCTCAACTGAAGCTTATTTTATCGATTGGAAAGAATAAACGACAAAGTCAGCATCGGCGAAATTTGAACCCCGCACGTAAAGACAGACGAAATGATGCTAAGCGTTTTTCTCTGTGTGCTAATGATTCAGCCAGCTCGCTGCCTTAATTTCATTCCTTCCTTCTCGCCCTTTTTAAAGCCTAGCCAGGCTCATGGGCCCGGTTTCCCGGTCTCTATGGCGTATGTGTTCCCTCCAGCTGAACGAGACGCCAGTCCATCGCAACTTTACTGAAGAATCAGAAAGAAAGAGTGAGAGAAAGTTGGTGCGAAAAAGTACAACAGGGGTTCGCCACCACCCTGTGCCAAAGCCTCGTTGAGCTTTCAAGTGTTTTCGCTCAATAAACACACACAACGCCCGGTCTGCGAATCGAAACCGCGATCCTCCGAATGCGAGTCCACTGCTCTAACCACTGGGCCTTTGCGCCTCCACCCTTAATTTCATATCATATATTAAAAAATATTTCCCTTAAATTTCATTGTGGAATATAAACAAAATATTCTTTATTTATTTATGCTAGTGCTTCTTCCTATTTATCCAAGTTCACCGTTAAGGGACAGTGATACTGCTTCACATAAAGACAACATCGAAAAGAAAGCCACGTGACAGATTCGTAAATATGTGTTCACTCGCCAACACAATTTAGCTTCTATTTTTTCTCTTCTTACATAAGGCCCATCCCGATCGCTTATCTCTTTTCTTCCTATAATCATATATATATATATATATATATATATATATATACACACACACACTGTACAATGACCCGCACACAGTTATACATATTGCATATCTCTTACTCTCCCATCCTTTTTATGTATTTAGTTCGCTTACGTCACACATCTTTGTAACTTCCATGTATATGTTTCTCTTTATGGTCAACTAATAGAGTTGTTGGCGCATCGGACAGAATGCTTAGCAGCATCTCTTCGGTCGCTTTACATTCTGATTTCGAATCCTGAAGGGGTTAACTTTACTTTTCATTCTTTCGAAGTTAATAAAATAAACGCACGAAAGATGCCATAAATAACAGTGTCAAACGAAATATATACCGCCGATAGTTGTTGTTGACAAACAACGGCAGTAATTTTATTCCCAAAATAGGCAATTTCGAAAATGCTAAAACAAAGCGAAAATACTTTCACAAACAAAATAAACTGAACATTTTTTTTAAATGACTAATAACTGAATTGATTAAACTATACACACGTGTATCTCAAATGTAAATATATCAGAAATAACAGTAACAAACGAAATATATACCACCGGAAGTTGTTGTTGACAAACAACAGCAGTAATTGTTTTCACCTCAATAGACGAAATACGACAACTTTAACACGAAATAACTTCGAAAATACACAATTTTCTCAAAAACGCCAAGAGTAAATGATGTTTTATGTGACACATTCTACCAATTAGTTACAAAAAACTATTTTTTAAATGTGCCGGCCAAAGGGAAATGATCCTTATTATTATTATTATTATTATTATTATTATTATTATTATTATTATTATTATTATTATTATCATTATTAAGGCGGCGAGCTGGCAGAATCGTTAGCACGCCGGACGAGATGGTTAGCAGTATTTCGCCTTCCACCGTGGCCGACTTTGCCTTTCATCCTTTCGAGATTGATAAATTAAGTACCAGTTGCGTACTGGGATAGATCTAATCGACTGGCCCCACTCCCCAAAAATTTCGGGCCTTGTGCCTAGAGTAGAAATGATTATTATTATTATATTTACTGCTGAACATGACAGAGGTATTTTCGAACGGCCGAAGTAAGTCTTGTTTAAAACTCTTGTTTATATCCGTTTGTTGCTGTTATTTTAGTTTAAACATTGTTCCGGTTTGTTAATAGAAACACTAGGGATCTGGCATTGGTTCCTGTGATTATTTAGTCCCTAGCAGGGCTACATATGACCCCCAAATGCATTCGATGGGTGTTTGGATCCAATATAAATAAACAAGATGGCGGAGCGCATCTTGGAAGAGTTACGAAAAGAATTGCCGCTCCTGAAAAAAATTTTTTTGAATGCTGAAGATTTTTCCTCTTCATCCCTCTGTTACTGACAACATTACAGGAGGGGGAGGAGAAAAGGAAGGGCAGAAAAGTCCACAGGAGTAGCATCAGTGAAAACATTGGCAACAGTTGTGACGGCGGAGACATCAGTGGTGGCGCGGCAACAGCAGCGCGGGCGGTGACAGCAGTGGTGACGGAGGAGATAGCGGCGGCGGAGGCAGTAGTACTAGTAGTAGTAGTAGTAGTAGTAGTAGTAGTAGTAGTAGTAGTAGTAGCAGCAGCAGCAGTAGTAGTAGTAGTAGTAGTAGTAGTAGTAGTGTAGCAGCAGTAGTAGTAGTAGCAGCAGTAGTAGTAGTAGTAGAAGCAGTAGTAGAAGTAGTAGTAGTAGTAGTAGTAGTAGTAGTAGTAGTTGCAGCAGCAGCAGTAGTAGTAGTAGTAGTAGTAGCAGTAGTAGTAGTAGTAGTAGTAGTAGTAGTAGCAGCAGCAGCTGCAGCAACAGCAACGCAATTCAGAACACAATGTATTCTGGCGGAGAAAATAACACAAGAACTGAAGGCGGTCACAGCGGTGTGGAGAGCGGCAACGGTGGAGGTGGCCACATTTCCACCACCATCACTATCACCACCAACACCAACACCAACAGTAGCAGCAGCAGTAACAACAAAATCAGCAACGTTGACGACATCAACAACAAAAAACAATAACAAAACAAGAGGTTTGCTGATGTAGGAAACACGAAGAAAGAAATGTTTGCAATCCTTCTCGAGGACAAAATTCGAGAACTTTCAGAAGCAAAAAAACATCATCAAAGTTGACGGGGGGGGGGCATTAGTGCCCATACCTACCGAAACAATAGAGGCAAAAGAGAAAAAGACAGTATGTGTATCATGGAAAAGTGGGAGATCCGATGTAGCCTCCATCAGTCACGTCGAGAAGGCTCTCGGCGAAATTTTAACAGATGTGGCTCACATACAGAGAGGGAAGGAATTTGCTAGCATTGAGGCTCTCTTTAAAAGTGAGGACCTCACGCGAAGGCACGCAGTGTCACTCAGGTGAACTGAGGAGTGGGTCCTGCATCCCACCCACCTCTCGAAGAGAACGACGAGAATTAGGGTAAACAGTGTGCCACCAGGTGTAGACGTCTGGTAGATTATTGTCTGTGCTGCATAGGACCCAGAGTCACTCCTGGTGATAAAACGGAGTAGCAGGGAGAATTGGTGTGGGATCAACTTGGAGATATTAATCCATGTGAAACCAGAAAATATCGTCATCATCCCACACCTGATCCAGCTGCCCAAAAGGGTGGAACTGTATGTCGTCGTGCAAGGCAGGAAGCCCAGATGTGACCCCCTGTGTGCTCACAAGCTGCCTGAGAGCCTTCTGCCCCCAAAAAGCGGGAGGTACGCAGCCACGTCTGCAGCCTACAGCGCACCCCCATCGACAGAGACCTTTTGATAGAACTGAACGTTTAGTAGAACCCCAACAACAACAGGGGCACGTGAATCCCATACAATGGGGAAAACAACCCAGGCGGAGAGAAGCATTTTGCGGGAGGAGGTTGAGAGATACACAGCAAGAATCACAGAAAAGAGTAACGAGTCGAGCGGGCCTGGGTTTAAAGGGCATGTAAGTAATCTAGTGAAGTAAAGGCCTTTATAATGCATAGATAAGAGGCAAAGTAAGTAAAGTACCGGATTTACTCGTGTATCTGTCGCACCCTTAATTTAGCTTTAAATCTTCATATAAAATTTTTACCCATCATATTCAAACTTTACCCCGGGTATAAGTTGCACACCAGTACGTACAGAAGAGGCGAGGGTCGGCAGCCCTTGACGGATCGAAACGAACGATGCTAAACGATTCCGATAGGTGGCCATTTACTTTGACCACAAATCAGATGTCGTTGTACATTGCAGCGATCAAACCTATGGAAACGAGACTGAAACCCGATACCACGAGAACAGCCTCCAATTATTGGTGGTCGACACTATCAAAACCTTCCGACTGGTCCAAATTGATCACGGCCTCACCCTTGCCAACGTCCTTACCTACTCCCTCTATGATGCAGCACGTGAGATGGATGCTGTTGTGAATAGTTCTGGTTTTTTTTCTTGTTGTTTTTTTTTTAGTTAAAATCAAATACGAGTGTGACTTATACACGTTCAAATTCTGCAATACCTTTAATTCTAGCTTAATCCGTAACTTAATTTAAGTGTTTTGATTAAGTTTCCCTAAGCTTGTATTCTTAGTAATGTGCACCAGTTTGGCCAGTACTTACGGTATTCAGGTGATGTGAATCGTGAACCGCAGACGACGTTTTCAGGATATTCACAGGTGAAGTTGGTTGTCGAGAAGAAAAGGCCTTCAGGACATTTCTGCAGACCCATTGACGTGGAATTAAAGCAGTTTATAAATTGAGCGCAATTACGAGCATCTGGATTGTTGCCATTTGGGTTCTTTGCACATCGGGGATCATCTTTGAGAAGGGAAAAATATTATTATTATTATTATTATTATTATTATTATTATTATTATTATCATTATCAGTATCATTATCATTTTTATTACAATGATTATTATTATTATTATCATTATCATTATTATTATTATTATTATTATTATTATTATTATTATTATTATTATTATTATTATTATTATGATTATTATTATTATTTTATGTTTGACTTTTTTTTTGCATTTGTACAAGTTGGATCCAAGTCTCACCCAGAGACCTCAAGAGACAACAAGTTAGAAGTTCATGTAGGTGTTATGCCTAGGGTACCATATATTTGGATTTGTACAGTTTTGTTCAAGTGAATGTTTAAGAAACCATAAGAAAATTATGTTTGCTTTAAAATTTGAGATCACATAGACAGTATTTTACGTAGGATATGGGCAGTTCCCATGAGCACTATCTTTTGGACTTCAGCCATTTTGGGGTTTCCTGGTATCTGAGCTAGGTAGTAATCAGCCCGTTTCGCTGTCATTCCCAGGGCACCTATGACAATAGGTATTGTTTTCGTCTTCAGATTCCACATTTTGCTAATTTCTATTTCAAGATCTTTATATTTGCTCAGTTTTTGGTAGGTCTTGACAGATACGTTTATATCAATTGGGACAGTCATATCAATGAGGAGGCATGATTTTTGTCTGAAGTCTTTCAGTATGATGTCTGGCCTATTTGCGTCTATCTTTCTGTCAGTTTGAATGGTGAAGTTCCAGAGGAGTGCAATGTGATCATTTTCAAGTACTGGGGGTGGTTTGTGTTCCCACCAGTTTTTATCATGGGGCAAGTCCAGGTTTTTGCATATTACCCAGTGAATATATTGTGCAGCTCTATCATGCCTGTTGAGATACTCTGTAGGCGCAAGCAGACTGCACATGGAGACAACATGATCGATGGTCTCATTTTGTTGTTGGCATATACGACATAATGGGGAGCTGCCGTTCTTTAATATGTTGGCCTGGTAGTTCTTTGTAGGTAGGCATTGATCTTGGGCTGCTATGATAAACCCCTCTGTTTCTGATTTCAATCCAGAGGCCATTAACCATTGGTGGGTAAGGGCTTTGTCAATATCTGCATTATTCGCTCTCTTTGGGTATTTGCCATTGAGAGGTTTTCCATGCCATTTTTCAGTCATAATAGCTAAGGCAGCAATTTTAGCACGGGTTTTCAAGCGCTTAGCTTTTTCTGTAGGTGTTTCTAGTTCGTCTAATTCTTGAATTTGTTGCAATTGGAATTCACTTAGATATTCCTTTGCCTGTTTTGTTACTGAGTAAGATGCTTTCTTGCTTTCATATTTTAAGACAAGTTTTAGCATCCAGTCCTCAGAGTTTTTCATATAGGTGTCTAGGCCAATTGTGGCTACCTTCATTGATAATGCCAGCTGTAGTAGTCCTCGACCTCCCTCTTTTCTTGGCAGATAAAGACGTTCTATATCTGCCTTAGGGTGGTGCATTCTATGCATTGTCAACAGTTTTCGTATTTTTCTGTCAACATTACATATTTCAGTAATTGACCAGTTAACGATGTTGAAACTGTAAGTCACGACTGGTATGGCTAGAGCATTGATCGCTTCGATCCTGTTTCTCGCGTTCAGCTCTGTCTTCAGTATTGCTCTCACCCTGCGATAACATTCTCTTCTGATCCTTTCCCTCATCACTGAGTGCTTGATATTGTCCCCTTCAATTACCCCTAGGTATTTGTAGCTCTCCGCTGGTTCTAACTCTTTTATGACATTTTGCTGGTCAAGGTTCACATTAGATGTATTTGTCATTTTTCCTTTGATAAAGATAGCTTTTGCACATTTATCAAGGCCAAATTGCATCCTGATGTCATCACTGAATTGTTTAACAATCGCTAGTAGGCCTTTGAGTTGTTGGTCATTTTTTGCAAAGAGCTTTAAATCATCCATGTAAATGAGATGATTTATATTTTTATCAAATATTTTATAACCATACTGTGCATCATTGAGCAATTTTGAGAGCGGTATTAGGGCTAGACAGAAGAGGAGTGGTGATAGTGAGTCACCCTGGAAAATGCCACATGAAATTCTTACATCTCCAGCATTTAGAGATTCATTGTCATTGTTCAACATCAGTGTGGTTCTCCATGATCTCATACTTACAGATAAAAAGTTTCGCAGAGTAGGAGCTATTTTATACATTTCCAGACATTTCCTAATCCAGCTATGTGGTAGGCTATCAAAGGCCTTTTTATAGTCTATCCAGGCTATTGACAAGTTTTTGTGTCGCTTGTGACAATCTTCTAAGATCATCTTATTGATGAGTAGCTGATCTTTACAACCATAAGATCCACGTTTACATCCCTTTTGCTCATTAGGGAATATGCTACTTTCTATTAAAAAACTATAGGTGTACTCGGTTAGGACAGATGTTAGCGTCTTATACATTGTTGTTAAGCAGGTTATGGGGCGATAATTTTTTGGTTCGTTTGTTTCCTCATTTTTTGGAAGCAGGAATGTTAAACCATTAACTAGCCAAGAGGGCATCAAACTAGGATTTTGCAAAACATCGTTGTAAAGTTTTGTTAGCAGTTCATGGCTTTCTGGGAAGGCATTCAACCAGAAGTTAGGAATTTTATCCTTTCCTGGAGACTTCCATTTGCTTGACCTCCTGAGAGCAGATCTTATATCTTCTACCCTGACCCCCTCCCACTTTTGCTCCTCTAAGGAGTCTAGGTCTGTAGCTATTCTATCAATCCAAGGGGCCTTTTCATTGTGTGTTT
>NC_142933.1:13770327-13775327 GCF_046866305.1 Octopus bimaculoides
TTGGCACTATTTATGTCCTTCAGTCCTCCAATAGATTGGTTTCTCTCGCTTGCTATGATTCTTATCCAACAAGGAAACCGTTTCCTGCTGCTATATTTGTAGGGAAGGGCCGGCCTGCGTGTGTAGTTGTAAATCATGATTGTGTATGCTTCACATATGTATAGAAGCTATAAAATGTGATTGCACTAGCCATTGTATCTATATATGTGTGTGTATGTGCGTGCGTTGTGTGTATAAATATATGTATACATATATCCATGTATATATATGTATAACTACGCACACACATATCATGCATATATATAAAAGCATATATATATATTTATATATGTGTGTGTATGTATATATGTATATATATGTATATGTGTGTGCATATATATATATATATATATATATATATATATATATATATATATATGTATATACATATATATATATGTGTGTATATATATACATACATATATATATATATATATATATATATATATATATATATATATATATATATATATATATATATATATATATATATATATAATGTCTAAGCATTTACTACAAGTACATTTATATATGGGTGATCATGCATATGTCAGCGAGCGTTCGAGGCCCACCTGTGTGTGAGAGCGCGCGCGCGCGCGTATGTACGTGTAAGAATATACGTGTTACTGTCATCATAATAGTAATGATGATCCAATCATCTTTTCTTCAGTTGTTCGATGTTGTTGCTGTTGTTGTTGTCAATACTGACATTAGACTTCTGGAAAATGAAAGAAGAGTCAAGACAAGTAGGTGTGGTGTATACACGATGGTAAGTAAAGGTTAAATTAACAGGAACATGAAGAATGTCTCAGACTGTCAAAATATTATATTAGTTAGCTTGCCATTAAGGAACCGAGGCTTTAAGATCTATGAAAAAGATGCAGACCGATATAGAGAATGAAGAGAGTATTGTTTAATTTCACTCAATCTGGATTAAATTACGTTATGTAACTGTTTGATTTAGTGACGTGAGCTTATATATATATATATATATATATATATATATATATATATATATATATATGTATGTATGTGTGTGTGTGTGTGTGTGTGTGTGTGTGCGTCTGTGTGTGTGTGTGTGTGTATTCCTATATATATATGTGTATGTATGTATGCCTATACACTTACACAAAGACACACCACGCTTATATATACACACACAGAAATAGAACTGGTGAGCTGGCAGAACCGTTAACACGCCGGGGGGAAATGCTTAGCGATATTTCGTCTGTCTTTATGTTCTGAGTTCAAATTCCGCCGAGGTCGACTTTGCCTTTCATCCTTTCAGCGTCGATAAATTAAGTACCAATTACGCACTGGGGTAGATGTAATCGACTTAATTTCTTTGTCTGTCCTTTTTTGTCTCCTCTATGTTTAGCCCCTTGTGGGCAATAAAGAAATAAGAAATAAGAACGAGAGAAAGCTAAATAAACATTCAAATAGATACACATATATTTGCATATATATATATATATATACTCGCACGTTTATACATCTATATACGCATCTTTGTCTAATTATCCTTCAATGTATCTATTTTTATCGATGCACCTAGCTCCTTTCTCTCTCTCTCTCTCTCTCTCTCTCTCTCTCTCTCTCTCTCTCTTTATAAATGTATATATACGTGTGTGTGTGTGTATGCATGCGTATACGTAAATGTCGAGTATCCCTTCGGACACGAAAGATCACGGGATCACAGCTAGAAAGTTCCTCTCCGAGGCCCAAGTCCGGGCAAGGGTGTTTATGGACGAGCAGCAGTCACCCATGCATACCAGCAGTCACCCATGCATACCAGCAGTCACCCATGCATACCAGCCTCCGCTCTGCACGTCACCGATGTTATCTAAGAAAAAAGCAAAGACCGATACAGCTTTGTACCTATGGCGTCGCAACTCTTTTCTGCGGCCGAGTGAACTGGAACAACGTGAAATAAAGTGTCTTGTTCAAGAACACAGCATACAGCAAGGTCCGAGAATCGAGCTCACCGCCTCATGAATGCAAGCCCAACGTTCTAACCACTAAGTAATCCGCCTTCACATAGAGATAGATAGATTGATTAATGTGTTGAAATATATTTGTATTTATGAAAATGCTTCTGTGTGGACGAGTGTTTCCATTTGTGTGTTTCTCTGCGAGTGTGAATATGCACAAATGTATGCTGGGATTAAGAGTGGATAAGCACTTTAAACCCAGAGAGACAGGCTATTAGACTAACATGACAGGGTCTTCCATTCATTGGGCTTCTCAAGGGCAGCAAAGTGAGCCATTGCGTTCGTGAGCGAAGCAGGAGAGAAAGCGACTCAGTGACTTGAAATTAAGATGGTTCGTCCCTGGATTCATACAGCAATTTTGACAGTAATAACAGTTTTCAGTTTTTCAGTCTCCTGCCCCCACCCCCACCCCCCAAAAAAGCCATTGCGTAATTGATAAGGCGGCGAGCTGGCAGAATCGTTAGCACACCGGACGAAATACTTAGCGGTATTTCATCTGTCGTTACGTTCTGAGTTCAAATTCCGCCGAGGTCGACTTTGCCTTTCATCCTTTCGTGGTCGATAAATTAAGTACCAATTACGCACTGGGGTAATATATATATATATATATATATATATATATCTTTTACTCTTTTACTTGTTTCTATCATTTGACTGCGGCCATGCTGGAGCACAGCCTTTAGTCGAGCAAATCGACCCCAGGACTTATTCTTTGTAAGCCTTGTACTTATTCTATCGGTCTCTTTTGCCGAACCGCCAAGTTACGGGGACATAAACACACCAGCATCGGTTATCAGGCGATAGTGGGGGGACAAACACAGACACACAAACACACATACATATATACATATATACGACAGGCTTCTTTCAGTTTCCGTCTACCAAATCCACTCACAAGGCTTTGGTCGGCCCGAGGGAGGCTATAGTAGAAGACACTTGCCCAAGGTGCCACGCAGTGGGACTGAACACGGAATCATGTGGTTGGTAAGCAAGCTATTTACTACGCAACCACTCCTGCGCCTATATATATATATATATATATATATATATATATATATATATATATATATATTATTTTATTAAACACATATGGACACTAAATGGAGGCCGAATATTTATCTCGATAGAAAGAACATTAATCACAATACAGACATAAACAGAAATATGTACACACACATATATACACAAACATATATATATAAACGTGCGTGTGCTCGCATGCGTGCGTCTGTGTGTGTGCGTGTGTGTTTGTGTGTGTGTGTGTGTGTGTGTGTGATTAAGAATCAATCTCCGTCGTGTACAACAACCATTACAGGCGTGGGATGTATTTGTCTTGATATAAAACTGCTAAATATACAAATAGTAGTAGCTAAACAGGTCTATCAGGGTTTCCATTAAGAAGTTGAGGGCAGAAACCCAAACCAAAATTTGACACAACTTTCTGAATGTCTTCCATTTTGTCATATTTAAACAAACGGAACACGTTGGTGTTATGACACTTTTTCCTTTCTTGTGTGTTTGTTTATATACACAGACACATACACACATACACATATACATACACACACACACATATACATACATATATAGATATATATTTACGCCTGTGCTTATGTATATTTATATGTGCGTGAGAGTAAATATAACTTTCTTTCAAGCGGTATATAGGGTGGTATTCAATTGATGCTGGACTGGCTGCTTTTTGTTCGTTTGTAGTTCGAAGTGAAGATAATAACCGCCCCCTATAGATCATACAAATGGACTATTTGATTCCCCCAAGTATATTACTGGTTATCGTTAGTGTTGCAGTTATCTGGCTTTGGGTTAGCTTTTGTCTCACAGTTCTATGGTGAAAATCATTGCAACAATAATCATCAGACCGATGTATTTTTACGAACATGGCGCATAATTTGCTCCTGATTAAGAATTTCGTTTAAGTGCAAATGCCGGACGGAATTAAATATATTTTCACGATTCAGAAAAAGAAGGCATCATTATTGAAAATTTTTCGTTGAATGAGTATGAAGAAACATGAACAAATTACAATGTAAAATACATTTCTTGTTTAAAAATGGAGTCCAAAATGTATGAGTAAATTATGTTATATATCCTTATCCTTGGGAGTTTCTGATTAAATTCTTTGCTTCTAAATGACAATTACACATAATTACAATTTTCTGAAACTAATATATACTCATTTATATTTAAAGTTTTTTATTGGCTCGCCAGATAAATTCATTCGTTTCTTTCAAATATTATTTGAATTAATACGAGAAATATATGTAGTTTTTATAGTTTTGTTTTTTAATTTTATTTATTTATATATTTATTCTTTTACTCTTTTACTCTTTTACTTGTTTCAGTCATTTGACTGTGGCTATGCTGGAGCACCACCTTTAGTTGAGCAAATCGACCCCAGGACTTATTCTTTGGAAGCCTAGTACTTATTCTATCGGTCTCTTTTGCCGAACCGCTAAGTTACGGGGACGTAAACACACCAGCATCGGTTATCAAGTGATGTTGGGTGGACAAACACAGACACACAAACATATATACACACATATATATATATATACATATATACGACGGGCTTCTTTCAGTTTTCCGTCTACCAAATGCACTCACAGGGCTTTGGTCGGCCCGAGACTATAGTAGAAGACACTGCTACGCAGTGGGAATGAACCCAGAAACATGTGGTTGGTAAGCAAGCTACTTACCACACAGCCACTTCTCCGCCTATTTGTTTATTATTTATTTATTGTAGCACTTGTCTTTTTCTACAACTTTCATTTATCATCTTTGTAATTTAAATAAATTTTACCCCTTTTCAGGAAAATGACGATGCAGTGCCACGTAGATAAAAAACTAGCTTTACCAATACCTGCTTCTCTTCCCTTTCACTCAAGCTTCCAAAGCTCTCAAAGCCGCTCAAAACATTTGTGCTGTGTACAGAGTAGATCCTATTAATGA
>NC_142933.1:13780327-13785327 GCF_046866305.1 Octopus bimaculoides
CATCCAGCTTCGATACCATGGCCCTGCATGTCATTTCACGATAGTGTCATATGCCATAGTCTGAGAGGATGCGAAGTCTTGCGAATGATATTCGAGAGACAGAAATTCTACAGATGGGCCATCAACTGAGTTGGACCTGAAATTCAAAGCTCCAGTCATGCCACATTGTGTCATTTTGAGACTCTGCACGAGAGCTGCGTTACGGAACAGCATATATATATGTGTGTATATATATATATATATATATATATATATGTCCTCACTTTGTTGTTTTTTTTGTTATTGTTTTTTGTGTTTTTTTAACCTATATATATATATATATAATATATATATACGCACACCCACTCGCATATATGTGCGTACTTGTATATATACAACATATATATATATATATATAATATATATATATGTGTGTGTGTGTGTATGTATATGCATATGTATATAAACACACATATATAAATGCACATACATATACTCATGTACATGCCTATATATACACATGTAAATGTCAGTGCGCATGCGTGTGTGTGGTTTTGTGTGCGTCTGTTTTCTTTGACTATATACCTGTGTGCTTGTGTGTTTGTTTGAAACATGAGTATGTAACTATACAAGTAACGTGAATATTTAATCTCGTGTGTGTTTGTGCCTATATATGTTTGCATACGTTTGCCTTTATTTGCCTCTGTACCACTAATATATATATATATATATATATATATATATATATATATATATATATATATATATATATATATATATATATATATATATATACATACGTATATGCATAAGTGTATGTATGTGTACGTGTACTTGCGTGTGGCGAGGTGTGTGCGTATTGTTATGTGTGGGAATGTGTTTACGTATGTTTGTCTTTGGCGGATCTGACAGTGAAGTCTACGTTGTTTACGCCAATCTAATATTTCAACAGGTTTCAACGACTCAGTATGAATAACGTCACTTTCACCCAGCTTACATGCATCAGTCACGTGCTTCAGTACTTAGGTAGGAGGGAAGGTAGGTAGGTAGGTAGGTAGGCAGGTAGGTAGGTAGGTAGGTAGGTAGGTAGAGAGCTGGACAGACAGACAGACAGACAGACAGACACACAGACACACAGATAGATAGATAGATAGATAGATAGATAGATAGATAGATAGATAGATAGATAGATTGATTGATTGATTGATTGATTGATTGATTGATTGATTGATTGATTGACAAATAGACAGATTGATTGATTGATAGATAGATAGATTGATTGATTGATTGATTGAAAGATAGACAGACAGACAGACAGACAGACAGACAGATAGATAGATAGATAGATAGATAGATAGATAGATAGATAGATAGATAGATAGATAGATAGATAGATAAATAGATAGATAGATAGATAGATAGATAGATAGATAGATAGATAGATAGATAGATAGATAGATAGATAGATAGATATAGAGACGGACAGAAAGATAGATAGATAGATAGATAGATAGATATAGAGACGGACAGAAAGACAGACAGACAGACAGAAAGACAGACAGACAGTCAGAAAGATAGATTTTGGCAGACGCTAATCAGCGTGCTCCTTTAATTTGGGGAAGAACCCTGCTTTTCTAAGATTTTGTTCATATCTGTTGTTATATAGCCCTGTGCACCTATTATAATTGTTACAAGTGAAAATGTATAACTTGGATAGAAGAGCTGTATATTCTTTCCTCAATTTTTTTCTTAAAGGGACATTAGATCCGGTAGACAGGTAGACAGGTAGACAGACAGATATGTTTCCGTTAGCGCTCTCAAACGACTTGGCATCAGATACGTATGTATTCACACACATACATACGTATGCAAGTATATGTGTATATACCTACGTATATGTATACACATACGTAGATACATGTATATACATGCGTATATACATACGAGCTGGCAGAAACGTTAGCACGCCGGGCAAAATGCTTAGGGGTATTTCGTCTGCCATTACGTTCTGAGTTCAAATTCCGCTGAGGTCGAATTTGGCTTTCATTCTTTCGGGGTCGATCAGTTAAGTACCAGTTACGCACTGGGGTCGATGTAATCGACTTAACCCCTTTGTCTGTCCTTGTTTGTCCTCTCTATGTTTAGCCGTTTGTGGACAATAAAGAAATAATACATACGTATGTATATACACACATACATACGTATGTAGACGCATGCTCCTATATTTGCGTACACACATACACACATACATACATACATTGCATTACATTCACAACGATACACACGTGTACGTGACATGACACTGCCGTTAATATCCTCTATATACTTTCACACGTGACATGAGTTCCTTATAAAAACAAATTCATTCGCAATGCAATCTACACGAAGGATCGATTTGATGGCCACACCAAAAGGACACACCAGAATCAGAATGTACCAAATTCTTTAAAGATAAATAACACTAGTGGACTTTTCTGTTGGCACTCCGTCGCTTACGATGACGAGGGTTCCAGTTGATCCGCTCAACGGAACAGCCTGTCCGTGAAATTAACGTACAAGTGGCTGAGCACTCCACAGACACGTGTACCATTAACGTAGTTCTCGGGGATATTCACCGTGACACAGTGTGACAAGGTTGACCCTTTGAATTACAGGCACAACAGAAACAGAAAGTAAGAGTGAGGGAAAGTTGTGGTGAAAGAGTACAGCAGGGTTCGCCACCATCCCCTGCCGGAGCCTCGTGGAGCTTTAGTCGTTTTCGCTCAATAAACACTCACAACGCCCAGTCAGGGAATCGAAACCGCGATCCTATGACCGCGAGTCCGCTGCCCTAACCACTGGGCCATTGCGCCTCCACAACACTAGTGGAACATAGCAATTAAAATGACAGCCCGTTGTTAATGCAAAATGCCAGATATTGTTATATGGGACAACGAGTAAAAATTATGCTTTGCTGTAGAGATCAGCTGCTGGACGGATCTAACGTCCCTTTAAAAAAAAATTGAGCAATGAATATCAATGGATAACGAATATGAAGCCTACAGCTCTTCTATCGAAGTTATACATTTGCAGTTGTAACAAATATAATAGGTGCATAGGGCTATATAACAACAGATGCGAACAAAACTTAGAAAAGTAATGTTTTTCCAAGAAATAAAAGAGCACGCTGATTAGCGTTTCCCAAAATGAAATCGAATTTTTAAAACAAGAGCAAAAACAACAATTTGACTATAAGATATTTTATTCAATTCTGTTCATAAATTATACATTGTAACGGAGTAAATTGTAATGCAAATCTTCTGATGAATTATATATTTTTAATTTCAAGTAAAAGTTTGAAATATTCATTATTCAGCACGTGTAGGGAAACTGAAAGACGCCCGTCGTGTTCTCGTTTTATTTTACGTCTTGTACCCATATATGCATGTATATATACATATATATGTAGGTATGTACATATATATGTATGCATCTATGCAGATATATATTATATATATGTATATATATATATATATATATATATATATATATATATATATATATATATATATATATATATATATATATATATATGTATGTATGTATGTATATATATATATATATATATATATATATATATATATATATATATATATATATATATATATATATATATATATATATATATATATATATGTATGTATGTATATATATATATATATGTATATATGTATGTATATGTGTATGTAGGAATGTGTTTGTGTGTGTATATGTTTGTGTGTGTGTGCTCTCGCGAGCGTGCGTGTATTTGTGCGTGTGTCAGAAGGAAAGTATAGAAGAAAAGTAAAGGTGCTGGTGTGTTTTAGTTGCTGTTTTACTATACCAGTTGTGGCCGAGCCCGTTTTAGCATGTGACTGCTAGTGGATATTTGATACTGACGAAGCTCAAAGAAGCAGAAATACGTTTGTAGCAATGTTGGAGCCATTGCTGGACGATTTTAATCTTAGTGATATATAATTCTGTGCTTTCTAACTCTATAAGTGATACAATTGCCAGACGAATACCAGTTTTCAGGTTTCATCAAGGTATATGCTATAAGTATTATAAACGGATTGCTACTTTAGTCTATTATTGTTTCCGTCACTCAAAACACGTCCGTGTGTGCATGTAAGTATTTATATACGTATATAGGCATCTGCATATATCACTATAAAAATATATGTGTGTGTGTGTGTGTGTGTGTGTGTGTGTGTGTGTGTGTGTGTGTGTGTGTGTGTGTGTGTGTGTGCGTGCGTGTGTGTGTGTGTGTGTGTGTGTGTGTATAAATCTTTAGTTAAATATATTCAATGAGAATATTATATACTGAATTTATATTGAGTGCTCTATCGTATCAAAGTATTAATACTATTAAAATATTTATGTATTAGATATGAGCGATTATATATATATATATATATATATATATATATATATATATATATATATATATATATATATATATATATATTATAATATATTATTATTAATACCAGGAAATCAATATTAGAAAATTCATCAGAAAGATATATACATGTGTATAGTAATTGTTGTGTTCACATGTGTGTGTGTGTGTGTGTGTGTGTGTGTGTGTGTGTGTGTGTGTGTGTGTGTGTGTGTGTGTATGTGTTATGTATGTATTTATATAAATATATATGTAGAGAGAGAAAATAATTAAGAGAAGTATACGAAAAGGATATCCTTTGATACAGCGCAAATCATTAACTCTCTTAAGGAGCAATCAGAATATAGGCATGAATGGAGGACAAATTTCAACGGTTAAGTCCCTTTATCAAATTAAATCACTTCGCATCATAAGCGTATTCATATACAGTCTCAATTCAAGTACAAATATACAAATCAAAAAAGCGTAGTAACCATAAATGTCACCGAATGTTTTAATGCAGTTACATTTATGTATTTTACGCTCTCATGATTTGTATATCTATATCGAAACTGTATAGCAATATGCTTATGATGCGAAGTGTTTTAATGTGACCTTTGAA
>NC_142933.1:13790327-13807827 GCF_046866305.1 Octopus bimaculoides
GAAAGAAACACCACGAAGCATTCTGTCCAAAACTCTGACGACTCTGCCAATCCGCCGCCTTTGCTGGAGCAACCGTCCATCCTCCACCATGATAGGTGGTGCCGACTGCTACCGAAGATGTGGTGGAGATGGCTTTTTAGATACTAGTGTTAGTTACAGCTTTGCTGCTTTTAGAGGTGACCTCACGAGTATTCCGTGACAGAAATTTTTGTCAATGCTGATAGTTGGAGGAGATCATTGATAATCCAACAATCTATCTGCTGAAGCGGGGAAGTTATAGGTGATATTAACTTCAACATTGTTGATGTAGTTTGCGATGTGGTATGTTTGTTACTGCTGTTGTTTTTGCTACTACTGTCATCAAAGATAATGATGAGGTTGGAGGTAGTTATCTTGTTGTCTATGATGATGGTGCGGGTAGTGCTGTTATTACCACCGTTGACGGGGTCTTTATCAGGAGGCCTATAGTACTTGTCGCTCAGCTTCTCAAAAAGAGCAGTACATTTATCAATATTTATCGCCGATTCATTCAACAATGATCCTGGATAACAATTGTGAACCGTATTTCGCTTATCACAAATTTACCTGTGATATCACAGGTCAGTGATCAATCAAGGAGTCTGCTTGGATTGCAAAAGCGCACCCAAAGCGACCGTCCACAATTTTTAAGATAACTTGGGGTTTCGGAACAAAGCATTTTTCCTGTATGCTTTGTTATTCATTTATCACTGATTCATTCAACAGGTTTGTTTTTAACTAAGCACTTGCGATAAAAGATGATCAATATATCTGATTCGTAATCATTGAAAGTGTAAGATCGATAAATGTACTATTCTCTCGGATCACTAAAAAGTTCGAGCAATCCGTGCGAGTTTGTGCATTCCCGGAGGAATTTCCATTCTCTGGTTTGCCTTAAGCGTGAAGTCACTCTGTCCTTGCCACCGATTTGCCACACTCCACCAGTTTCTGTTTCCTCTGCACCACTGGAACGCGATGGGGAATTGCTGCTGGTTATAACTTCCTACAAATTCTGTTAAGATAGATATTACTTGCCTTCTCACTCGTCCATATTTTCTCATTTTGGTGCGAAGAGAAAAATCACTTTATCTTAAATCGAAATGTTTTCTCTTGCAACCCCCTACCCCTGTTATTTTCTGAATTCTCACCAGATGTGCCTCGGATGTAGCAGTAACAGCAAGCATGGCCTTCATTACTACAGTCTAATTTTATTTCTACTTCAGTTTCTGCCATCACTAGCTGCCTTCGTTCTGCTTTGCGCTTTTCTTGAGCGGAATATTCTCGGATGGTCACTACTACCACATATAGAGAAAGCAAGCTCACCTTCTACCGTGTACCACCAGCCGAGTTGATCAGTCCTCTAACTCTACCATACAGTACAGCTCTAAAAGTATCCTTGTGCTCTTCGAAAGTCATTATAACTGAACGATGCATAAAGACTCCTCTAGATCACATGTTTCAGTTGACTTTGCCTGTACCTCCAGATTCATAGTTGTAGACCACCCCTGCATTCACCACACATCTGTTCTGTTGCACAAGTGTGACAACAAGCCAAGAGCCGACGTCTGCCAGTATCTCTGACCATGATCCTAGCGTTTCATGACTCTTGCACGTTGGCACCTGATGATGGCCATGTGAATGCACCTCTAACATGTTTTCTCGCCTTGATTTATGCTTTAAAATCTGGTGGGGTTTTTTTGCACAGATATGTCACCTCTCCATCTCACCAATCACGTTCATTGTGCAAAGAGGCAATGCAGTTTATTATATACATTGAACAATTTTTCTCCTTCTCCTTATTATAGCTTGAATGACTGGTACTTTTTTCCCATATATAGTTCGTAAATGATGGAATGTCGTTTTTTTCTAATTGTTGTTTTTACTATATTTTCACTCAAAATATAGATTCAAGCACAATGTTGTCCTGTGTCTTCCTCTGTACAAGTCCTGGCTGTGTATTTAGTATTATTCATTCGTTTGAAAATAACTTTAGGGCATATTCCTTTACATTACTGCTTTGGTCACTGTCGTGATCACCATTTCCCTGTACTCCTGGGACGAGCATTTAGCAATACGTGTAAATACCACAAATTGTTATGTTTCAAAATTGTATAAACGGTTTGCAACAATGTCATACAAGTGCCATTCTAGTCAAATAAAGACACAAAAAGCGGTTCACGATAAGTTTGACACCTCACGTTCAACAAACTGAATTTACTAACTTTGTGTAATGCTAAATAGCTAGAATTTTCTTAGATCAATTCTCTTACAAAACAAGCACAACTCCAAAACTGTAAGCAGTTAAAAATTTGTGAACTCAAACCTTTCTTCTACTCTGAGAAATACGGTAGACGTTCACATTGTTCAAAGCTGTTGTGTGACTTAAAGAACTAGGAACTAAAAGCCAATATTTCGTTATCCTGGTAGAATATATTCTCTATACTTAGGTCTGACGTAGCTCTTTGCACTGTAATTTGTTGTTGGCACTCCGTCGCTTACGACGTCGAGAGTTCCAGTTGATCCGATCAACGGAACAGCCTGCTCGTGAAATTAACGTGCAAGTGGCTGAGCACTCCACAGACATGTGTACCCTTAACATAGTTCTCGGGGATATTCAGCGTGACAGTGTGACAAGGCTGGCCCTTTGAATTACAGGTACAACCGAAACAGGAAGTAAGAGTGAGAGAAAGTTGTGGTGAAAGAGTACACCAGGGTTCGCCACCATCCCCTGCCGGAACCTCGTGGAGCTTTAGGTGTTTTCGCTCAATAAACACTCACAACGCCCGGTATGGGAATGGAAACCGCGATCCTATGACCGCGAGTCCGCTGCCCTAACCACTGGGCCATTGCGCATCCACACTTGCACTGTAATAATCCACAGAGAACGTGAACGACAGCAATTAGAACAACAAATATTATTATAATATCAAAAACAACACACTTGAAATCCCAGATAGGTTTTAAATTCATTGTTTTTCTTTTCTTTCCAAAACTACTGCTTACTTTTCCAAAATAAGTCTTCCTAAAACGCTGCGCCTGTTTTCCGGAAGTGAGCAAACAACTGTAGAAAAGTTGACATCCTTCCATTTTGAACGCGAATTAGACAGTTATACACCTTCGAAAAAATCTTCCCTAATGGCTATAACGTTGAGAGTAGAGACAAGCTGAAAATGAACAGAATTACACCAATATAGCTAAAAATTGGTTGAGGCGCAATGGCCCAGTGGTTAGGGCAGCGGACTCGCGGTCATAGGATCGCGATTTCGATTCCCAGACCGGGCGTTGTGAGTGTTTATTGATCGAAAACGACTAAAGCTCCACGAGGCTCCAGCAGGGGATGGTGGCGAACCCTGCTGTACTCTTTCACCACAACTTTCTCTCACTCTTACTTCTTGTTTCTGCTGTGCCTGTAATTCAAAGGGCCAGCCTTGTCACACTGTGTCACGCTGAATATCCCCGAGAACTACGTTAACGGTACACGTGTCTGTGGAGTGCTCAGCCACTTGCACGTTAATTTCACGAGCAGGCTGTTCCGTTGATCGGATCAACTGGAACCCTCGACGTCGTAAGCGACGGAGTGCCAACAACAACAACAACAATATGCTAAAGAATGCGTCTAATTTCCCATTTGACACTCAGCCATTTCTATAATGACATTAATGGATTAGTTATATGGATAGATAGAGAGATGTTCGGGAAATTGCATTACTAGGATCTGTAAACATTATTAATGCAATTAAACATAGTATTTGTCAACATTGAATACATAATTTATTAACGTTGAATATTTCTTTGTATATTTTCTAACGAACGCTTTTGTTAATGGCCAACACTTCGATACATGCTCACCAGGATATAAAAATTTTTCTTCAGCGAAAGGTATAGCCTTGATGTATATGCTTTCATGCCTTCTTCCGAAAGAATGAAAGGTAAAGTCGATATCCGTGGCATTTGAATTCAAATCGTAAGGCCAGAGGAAATGTCGCTAAGTATTTAGTCCGAAACACTAAGTTTCCACCCAAAATATTAATTAGTTCTTAGGCGGCGAGCTGGCAGAATCGTTATCACGTCGGGCGAAATGCTTAGCGGTATTTCGTCTGTCTTTACGTTCTGAGTTCAAATTCCGCCGAGTTCGACTTTGCCTTTTATGGGTTCGGAGTCGATAACTTAAGTACCAGTTGCGTACTGGAGTCGATCTAATCCACTGGCTCCCTCCCCCAAAATTTCAGGCCTTGTTCCTAGAGTAGAAAATAATAATTAGTTCTTTCTGATTTTGGCACAAGGTCAGCAGATACATGAGAGGTCATAGGAGGATTACATCGACCCCAGTACTTAACTAGTGCTTTAATTTATCGTCCCCGACAGAATGAAAGGAAAAGTTAATCTCGTCGAGATTTGAACCAGAACGTAAATAGCTGGAAGAAATACGGCAAGGCCTTTTTGTTAGACGCTTGAAGGATTTTGCCAGTTCACGAGCTTGTCAAGAACGAGGAAGTATGTCTTCTGTAATGTATGGATGACCCCAGATTGTACAACTAAAATGTAAAAATATTTTATTTCTCTTGTTAACCGGCAAGACGAGTTAGCATAGTATATTGGTTGAAGTTAAAAGATATGAAAATATACAGCATTGGTTATGAAGTGAACAACTGTCAAGATGTAATAATATCACAAGATATCAAATATCACACGATGATCTTTGATCATTGTGAGAAAATGACGGATGTAAGTACTGTAGGATGATGGAAAAGACATTGTTAAATTATGGAAAAAGAAATTAGAGAGAAAGTTTCCAAAAAGTACAATAGAATGATTATGACTGTACTTGAAAGAATATGAAATAAAAGTAACGTCATTAAAACAAAGAATACGTGAACCAGGCCAGTGTTGAAACACGTCGCTCCCTCTTTTTAAGAGGACATAGACACAACTGCATGAAGTGAACACCAGAACTAGAAAGTTATTCACAATGTATAATGCACACTGCTCTATAAATAATATCGACAGGCTCTACTTACAAAGAAGGGAAGACTGTATAATTTTGTGACACGTAAAAGACACCGGCAGCATTGCAAGTTGGGATTTAAAAAACTATATCGTACATAATAAGAAAAGGCTATCATGTGCAGCTAGAAGTATCGAAGGAGTACTAGAGCAGTGAAAGATTTTAAGAACGGAAGAAACAGATGAAATATCTGAAGAGATATATAAAGGTTCATATCCAGTTCATGTATAAAACCGAGGAAATGGAATTGAAGGTCGTTGGTTTTGTCTAGGTCATAGGCACATGAAAAGAGAAGCTGAATCGCTAATTGTAGCTGCTCTAAAATAAGCTATTAAAATGAATTTGATATCGACTAAGATTGATAAAACTCTGTCAGATGGCAAATGCAGAAAATGTTAAAAGAGTTACGAAAGAATTAATCCTATACGTCGAAAGGACATTAGGATGTTAACTGCTAGATCTGTAGATTTGAAATGATGGAACATTATTATGAATATAAGTCATATCACCGTGAATAATAATTGTAGGACTTGGATTTTTCTGAGGTTTCTCCTAGGAAAATTGATCAATGTATTGACGCAAGGAGCCCAAATATGGCCGTCGGTATAAAACAGAATAAGCATTGTAAGACCATTGACTTGACAATTCTTGTATCGTTACAAAGTGGATATCATGGGAGCTGATAAAAATCAGAACAATCACAGCCTAGCCAGAAAGATGAAAAGATTGTAAGTTAGTTGTGAGAAAAGAATTCCCGTGTGAAGTTGTACATTCGGCATAAAACCCAATCAGCTACATAAAGAACTAAAGAATATTGGAATTACGACATGCATCGTCGACTTGCAAAAAAGGGTCACCCTGTATTCTGAAATCATCCTTTAAAAAAATAGATTCTTGAAACTTGCTATTTCTAAATCTCAAAGTAGCATCTGTATCTTCTAAATGACTTTTGTATACGATGACGACGACGACGACGACGACGACGACAACAACAAATTTTGATGATGATGATGATGATGATGATGATGATGATGATGATGATAATAATAATAATAATAATAATAATAATAATAATAATAATAATAATAATAATAATAATAATAATGCTTCCTTTATTGGCCACATGGGACCCACCACGAAATACAGAACATTTACACCAGAAGAATTACAAAATGTGTTGGTTGGGGAAGTGAGAAATACAGCACGTAAGGTAAAAATGTGTGAAAGTAGATTAAAAATTAAGTTCACAATATACAAATATACAAATATAACAGAGCAGAAACCACCACCTATGAAATATAAAGTCATTTGCAAAATCTCTGATAAACTTACACTTCCAGCTGTTGCTTCCTCTCTCTTGGTTATAATTCCCAAATAGAATTCAAGGATTGGCTCTCTGGAAACCATTATTTTGTCACTTGCATCCATCTTTTCTTAGATTTGTTAGAGAGCAGCACTTTTTTCAGGACTTTGCTCCTTCTTGGAATGACCGTTGCAATGCATCGACCGATGTTTGGATATGACTTCAATGCCACAACAGCCGTTCGACAAAGCTCAACGTGTCAGCAATGTTTAGACGTTGATGACAAGAACTTGAAGAGCTGTTTTGCCGTTCATTCGTCATCTCTGACAGGCTGATGGCATTTTTGACCCAATAGAATTTATCACACAGCAGTAAAGCCCTGACTTGGAAGTCCTGTCAGACTCGAGATATCTGGAACTTAACGATAAACTGTGGATTGAAAGTCTTCCAGAATAGATTATGGTTCGGTATAGGCTTTCAATGTACAAAAGTGCCATCTGTCCAGCCTGTCTGAAAAGAGGGAGAGCAACAAAACTGTTTCTTTTTGTTTGTTCCCCGCCCCCCATTGGTTCTTATACTTACCACTAACCCCTTGATCATTCATGACAAACTGTGACTTCTGGAAATTTCTGAATGGCACACCTAAAATTTGCTATGAATATTTTTTTTTTTCAGTAATGTTGCACGCCTGAAGACGAGTCATTTTTCATGCGGCTCGCTTCTCGGATAAGGTTGCCCGTGCCTGCCCTTGACAATGCTATTGTGGACACCTCACGAACAATAGTAAAAAATATATAATCGTTTCTTATTTCCTTATTGCCCACAAGGAGCAAACAAGGACAGACAAAGAGATTAAGCTGATTACAGAGCGTAATTTATCGACCCCGAAAGGATGAAAGGCAAAGTCGACCTGGGTGGGATTTGAACTCAAAACGTAAAGTCAGACGAAACACCGCTAAGCATTTCGCCCGGCGTGCTGACGTTTTTGCCAGCTCGTTGCTTTGAGTAAAAATTATAATCATTTCTAGCATTCCCACAAGGCCACATATAGTGGGGAGATTATTGCCGAATAATCAACCCCAGAACTTGACTTGTAAAGTAGTGAGTCACTTGAGCGCGGATAGAATGTCTTGCTGTATTCTGCCTAATTCTAAGTTCTGAGTTGAAATACAGCCGAGATCTACTTTGCCTTTATTCATTTGGGACACAAAAATAATGCAGTAGTCAAGTACTGTGGTTAATTTTCCCTCCTGTCACTCTATCTCTCTTTCTCTCACAAAACTCGTTATGGTGCGCTATAAGGTGTCTGGCCGGGGGGATATTAGAGACTATTCAATGTGACTTAGTCTGAAACGGTAAGAAACCCTTGAATTGTATTCAGAAATTTTCAGAGACATTGAAAACTTCGACCACTCTCCAAGATTTGTTGCGCACATTTCAATATAATTTCATTGGATCTTTCTATTACGTATCGCAAAATGACGGTATCTGAACTCCGAACACAACTAGAAATTCTGTAAGGTAAGAAAATAAATACTACAAAGCATTCTTCTGTACACTGTTGACTACGCCAAACCACTGTATTACCTGTTCATGACGATGATGATATTGATAATAATAATAATAATAATAATAATAATAATAATAATAATAATAATAATAATAATAATAATAGTCCTTTCTACTAAAGGCACATGGCCTGAAATTTTTGGGGGAGGGAACTAGTCGACTGAATCGACCCCAGTGCTCAACATGTACTTATGTTGTCGACTCCGAAAGTAAGAAAGGCAGAGTTAACCTCGGCGAAAATTGAACTCAAATGTAAAGCTGCACAAATGATTCTAACAAGTCGCCCCTTTAGTAGTAGTAGTAGTAGTAGTAGTAGTAGTAGTTATAATAATATAAAGAAAAAAATTGAAGAAGTTGAGAGAATGTTTCGTTTGGCAAAAATCTCAATTTAAAGGGGTCGTTCTCCACAGATAACACTGGCACGCCAATCACATCGAAGTTTCTCCAAGGAGAAAGCACTCCCTGCTGGACATTTGATGCGGGCCACAACACGACCGTGGTTGCATTTATAAAATCGTCCGCAGTTATTGATATCGGGAACGTCACCAAATTCTGTGCCTGCACAAGGTTTGTCAATTGTTGGACTGGCTGTTGCTGAAAAACGAAAAAAGGTTAAAAGACACGGATCAGAAATCATTTTATATAAACCAAGAACAACGTATACGAGGTCTAATCAAAAGTATCGGAATTGTTGCTAAGGTAACAGAGAGCTAGAATACGCAGAGTGAAGCCACTCGGCACAGATTGACCTTGAACTCTGTTGCGCATGCACACTAAGTTATAGCATTCTTTATAGCAGTGCTTACTCTTTTATTTTTTTACTCTTTTCCATATTTCAGTCATTTTGACTGTGGTCATGCTGGAGCACCACCTTTATTCAGCAAATCGACTTCAGGGCTTATTCTTTGTAAGCCTAGTACTTATTCTATCGGATCTCTTTTGCCGAACCGCTAATTTACGGAACGTAAACGCACCAGCATCGGTTGTCAAGCGATGTTGGGGTGGACAAATACAGACACATAAACATATACACACACACACACAAACACACACACACACACACACATATATATATATACATATATACGACGGGCTTCTTTCAGTTTCCGTTTACCAGATACACTCTCAAGGCTTTAGTCGACCCGAGGCTATAGTAGAAGACACTTGCCCAAGTTGGCACGCAGTGGGACTGAACCTGGAACCCTGTGGTTCGTAAGCAAGCTACTTACCACACAGCCGCTCCTACGCCTATGCTTGGAAGCAAAGCGTGTAAAGTGTGATCGCCTCAAAAAGCAGATCGGGTTTCAACTTCGAAGGAGATTAAATGCAGGGGTCTTACGTATTGCAATTTTCTTTTTATAGCAGCAATCCAGATAATTTATGATCTGACCTCGTACATATCAATAAAAAGGGAACAACAGTATCTTAAAAGGTTTACATATTCAATCAATCTCTCTCTCCTTCTCTCTCTTTCTTTCTCTCGCTCTCTGTCTCTCTCTCCACTTTCTCTCTCTCTCTCTCTCGCTCAATCTCTCCTTTTTATTTTCTCTTTCCAAAGAATTTAGATCTAAATTTATATTGTGGATGTGTGTGTGTACATGTGTGTACTCACATAGAGACACACATACGCATACACACAAACACGCACGCGCGTACACACACACACACACACACACACACACACACAAACACTCATGCACGCACAGGCAAGCGTGCGGGTGTCGGTGTGTATTCCTTTTACACGATAACTCTTGTGTAAAGAAAAACTTTTAACATATACATCGATAAGACGAGTTTTAGACATAAATAAATGGCGATAGGCACCAAAGCCATAAAGATCATTGCTCCAGCATGATCGTAGTACAATGACTAATAACCAATAAACACATAAGGAACAAAAAAATGTCAAAGGCATTTACTTACAGACAACGACATGGCTAGGTATGACTCGGTTCTTACATTCTTCCGCTACTAAAAATCCCAAATCACAAGTATTGTTTCTGGTAGAAAACAAAGTACTTTCTGGACACTGCATAGTGGCCACCACGGACCGGTTGGTACAGGCTAAGAATTGAGCGCAATTTTCTGGATCTGGATTAATTCCATCTGGATTAATGCAACGCGGATCATCTAAAAAAAAAAAATTAAAGACGAGAAGAATTATCCACATGAATTTAATTCATTAGGTTCGGTACACCGGCGCAAGCTTGGCTGTGCGGTAAGAAAATTGCTTCGCAATCACATAGACCTGGGTTCAGTCCCACTTCGTGACATCCGGCGCAAGTGTCTCCTACTAGAGTCTTGGACTGAGCAAAGCCTTGTAAATGGATGTAGTCAACGGAAACTAAAAGAAGCTCGTCGTGTATCCGTCTGTGTGTGAGAGAGAGAGAGACAGTGTCTCTGTGTGTGTGTGTGTGTGAGAGAGAGAGAGAGAGAGAGAGAGACAGTGTCTGTGAGAGAGAGACAGTGTCTGTGAGAGAGAGACAGTGTCTGTGAGAGAGAGAGAGAGAGAGAGAGAGACAGTGTCTGTGAGAGAGAGAGAGAGTGTGTGTGAGAGAGAGAGAGAGAGAGAGTGTGAGAGAGAGAGCATGTGTGTGTGAGAAAGAAAGAGTATGTTTGTGCGCGTATGTGAGAGAGAGTATTTGTGTGTCTTTATGTTTGTGTCTACACCCACCACCGCTTGGAAACCGGTGTTGTTGCGTTTACGTCTCCGTAACTTAAGAGACTATCTATCTATCTATCTATCCATCTAGATAGATAGATAGATAGATAGATAGATAGATAGATAGATAAAAGACGAAGTTCACCTCGGTATTTGAACTCAGAATTTTTAAAAAGTTTAACAAATACCACCAGAAAATGTATATGACGTTTCCATCAAACTAACGACCACATTACAGCAACAATAATAATTCTTTCTAATTTTGGCTCAAGGTCTGACATTTTTGAGGGGAGGGGGCTAGTCGATTACATCAACTGCAGTGCTCAACTGGTACTTAATTTATCGACCCTGAAAAGATGAAGGGCAAAGTCGGCCTCGGTGGAATTTGAACTCAGAACACGAAGACAGACGAAATACCGCTAAGCTATTCGCCCGGCGTGCTAACAACGTTTCTTATTTCTTTTTTGCCCACAAGGGGCTAAACAAAGAGGGGACAAACAAGGAAAAACAAGACAAAGGGATTAAGTCAATTACATCGACTCCAGTGCGTAACTGGTACTTAATTTATTGACCCCGAAAGGATGAAAGGCAAAGTCGACCTCGGCGGAATTTGAACTCAGAACGTAACGGCAGAAGAAATACCGCTAAGCATTTCGCCCGGCGTGCTGAAGTTTCTGCCAGCTCACCGCCTTAACAAGAACAAGAACAACAACAACATCATCATCAAAAACAGCAACAACAACAACAACAACAACAACAACAATAATAATAATAATAATAATAATAATAATAATAATAATAATAATAATAACAATAATAATAATAATAATAATAATAATAATAATAATAATAATAATAATAATAATAATAATAATAATAATAATGTGGTGCATAAAAGGGATGCAATATGGATAGGAACTATCAAGACAGAATTACAAGGAGGAAAGAAACAAAGGAATATTGTCATAAGCGTGGGTGATGTGAAAGAATAAGTGGGTAAAGCGCCTAACTGGAAAGCCCTTGGACCAGATGGGATTCATGGCTTCTGGCTGAAGTGATGCCACGCGGTGGATCAAAGAGTAACAGCCGAATTGAATGAGTGTTCAGAATGGTACAGTCGACGCGTGGATGGTGACTGGGAGGACGACACTTGTAATGAAAGATAGAAGAAAGGGGAATATTGTGGGAAACTACCGTTCCATAGCATGCCTAAACATAATCTGGAAGATACTCACTGGAATATGTGCGGCAAAGACATACACTTTCCTGGCACAGGAAGAAATACTACCAAAGGGAACAAAATGAATGTAGGAAGAGTTCTCAGGGTACCAAGTATCATCTTGTCATCGATAAAGCAGTTTTGAGGCATTGTAAAAAGTGTCATACAAACATGTCTCTGGCTTGGAGTGACTTTAAAAAGGCAAAATGGTATGGTGCCTCGTTCTTGGATCGTTGAATGCATGCAGATGTTTGATATTGCTGACAACATCACACATTTTCTGATGCATAACATGAAAGCGTGGAAAACCAAATTGTACTCCAGTAATGTATTCCTTGGAGAAGTTAATATCAAAAGGCCTATCTTCCAAAGTGACTCGTTTCCTCCGTTACATTTTGTAATTGCACTAATACCCATAACAATAACACTTAAGAAAGTTAAGATGGGTTAGCGATGTGGGAAGAAAGGCCCATCACTGAACCATCTTTCGTTTAAGGATGACCTGAAATTGAAATTGTTTGGGAAATCTGAAAAACAGATAGATTCCTAAACCAAAACAGTCCACAAGTGTGGTAGGGACATCAATATGGAATTTTTAGGATTACCAAATGCTCAGTACTTAACATGAAAAGCGGGAAGAAAGCAGCCTGCAGAGGATTGTGGTTACCATCAGGAGAGGACACTAAGTGAACCTGACGGTAGTGAGTATAGTTATTTAGGGATTTGGGAGCTGGATGACATTCTATACAGAGAAATGAAAGTCAAGATCAGCAAGGCGTATCAAAAAAGAGTGAAGATGGTGTTGAAATCCAACCTGAATGCCAAAAGTTTGATTACCACAATGAATACCTGGGCCGTTGCATTGGTCAGATATAGTGCGTCCATCCTCGATTGGACTAAGGACAAAATATCAACACTGGATAGAAGGACAGGAAAGTTGATGACGCTGCAATGGGGTGCTACACCATAAAGCAAGCGTAAACAGACTGTATATGAAAACAAATAATGGTGGCAGAGGACTAATTAGTATAGACGATTGTATAAGGAGTGAAAGGAGAACGCTTGCTCAGTATTAGATAAATAGTGATGAAGATCTGCCGCAATATGCCGCGAAAGATTTGGGTGTAAATGCAGATGAAATGATGGGCAAAGAAGAGTATAACCAAAGCGCTGAGAAGAAGAGAATAGAAGACCTTCTTGAAATGGGAATGCATGGACAGTTTGAAAGGAATACGCAGGACGTCAAATATAATACAGCATCGTGGGCATGACTTGAGCGAGGTAATTCGAAGCATTTCACCGAAAGCCTGATCATTGCTGCACAAGACCAGGCTCTTGCTACCAATTCAGTGAAGTATAACATCTATAAAACTTCTGATACCCAAAAATGCAGACTGTGGAAAGAGTGTGGAAAATGTGATCCACTTGGTAAGTGAGTGTGAGACTGCACAAAAAGAATACAAGCCCCGCCACTATAAAGTGTGTGTATATCTTCATCGGCTCTTATGCCGAAAGTACCAATATGAAGTATCAGAGAACTGATATAAGCATGTGCCAAGTAAAGTTATGAGGGAGGATGGAAAAGTAAAGATACTCTGGGACTATGATTTTCAGACGAATCGTGTAATCGAACACCGTCGGCCGGATATTGTCATATTGAACAAGAGAGACAAATACTGTCAGTTCATTGATGTAGCCATACCAAATGACATGAATATTGTGAGTAAAGAGGTTGAAAAAAATCACCAAGTACTCCGAATTGAAAGTGGAAATGGCAAGACTGTATGGAATGAGAGAGGGTAATGTAAAAGTGATACCAGTGGTGATCGGAACGTCGGGCTCAACCCCATTGAAACTTTAAGACTTCTTAAGGCTACTGGAAATCCCATGCAAGATTGAGGTCTTGCAGAAAGCAGCTTTATTGGGCACATCGCACATCTTAAGGAAATTATCTGTCTGACGGCCTTCTTCTTGTGACTAGACAGATGACTATAGACCCCGGTACATGTTTACCTACACTGTGTTACGAAGGAATGATCGAAGTGATCAATACTTTAGCCATGTCAGTCGGGACTTACAGTTTCAATATCATTAACTAGTCAATTACTGAAATATATAATCTTGACAGAAAAATACGAAAACTGTTGACAATGCATAGAATGCCCCACCCTAAGGCAGATATAGAACGACTTTCTCTGTCAAGAAAAGAGGGAGGTCGTAGACTTTTGCAACTGGCATTAACAATGAAGATTGGCACAATTGGCCAAGACACCTACCTCTGAGGACTGGATGTTAAAACTTTTCTCAAAAAATGTTAACAAGAAAGCATCATACTCAGTAACAAAACAGGCAAAGGAATATCTAAGTGAATTCTAAATACAACAAATTCCGGAATTAGATATACTAGAAATATGTGCAGAAAAGGCGAAGCGGATAAAAAGCTGAGCTAAAGCTGCTGCCTTAGATATTCTTACTGATACCAGGAAATCCCAAAATAGCAGAAATTCAAAAGATAGACTCATAGGAACTGCCCATATCCTATGTAAAATACTGTCTATGTAATCTCAATTTGAAAACAATCTCATAATTTTCTTATGTTTTCTTAAACATTCTCTAGAACAACACGATGTACAAAACCAAATATATGGCACCCTAAGCATAACACCAGCATGAACTTCTAACTTGTCTTTTGAGGTCTCTGGGTGAGACATGGAGTCAACTTGTACAAATACAAAGCAAAAGTCAAACATAATAATAATAATAATAATAATAATAATAATAATAATAATAATAATAATAATAATAATAATAATAACAGCAACAACAACAACAACATCACCAACAACAACAACAACAACAACAATAAAATCCCTTCATGCAGTACCAGGTAGTGGCTCTCATGGCTTCTGAGCTTAACTGATTGGAAGCGTTATCATGTACATTGTTTTGTCTTTGTATAAAAGATGGGCTACAACAAATATTCTGCTCAGTAATACAGATTTGCTTGTCAGTTGTTTGACCTTAACCAGTTGAGCATTTTTCTAAGTGGCTGACAATGTGTGCGTCTCTGATCATGAGCAGAAGTAGTTGGGGAGTATCATAGTCATGTGTTGAGAGGAATTCTTTGAAGTTTGAGGAATTAAACTCTGGAAACATGGGTTTTCGTTCAACACTCTTAAACAACCCTTTTTCATCGACCTTTTGAGCGGCATGGGCTACTCGACCTGAAGAAAATTCTAAATAGACTCCGCCTGCAAGGTCATGCACTGTATATCGTGATATGAGATCACCATGTCGCGCACATATATTGTTGTGATGTATTTGCCTGGTGTACCCTTATCAGACGGGTGATCATGATGGGTATACTGGGTTTCGTATATTTTACCCCAGTGTCACTTTGATGACATGCACTGCTCTCTCACTCAATAATAATGATAATAATAATAAGGTATGATAAAAAATATTCAGACAAATACATAACATTAGGTATAATAAAAGAAATATTCAAACAAATACATAACAAAAACACCAGGACTTACAAATATATATAACATACAGAAAATTGCACTACCGGGCACTGCACACATCCTACGCAAAACACTTTCAATACAGTAAGCATAAGAGCATCACAGCAAACCACAGCACATACCCAAGGCACACAGAACTGCGCTCGGTAGTGAAGTGAAAGCACGTTATAAAAATAAAACAACTGAATAATAATAATAATAATAATAACACCAACAACAACAACAATAAAATTCCACTCACTTATAGACGGTGTTGTGGGAGTTTGGTTACAGTCATCCCATTGTGACATTGGTTCCACACAAGCGTGACCCACGTTCGACCAAATTCGACTGTTATTACACTTTATCGACCAGATCTGTTTTCCTTGTACACAGTAGTGCACTCTAGTGCAGTCATTTGGGTCACGTGTCCATTCAGATGTCCAAGGATCTCTACAACCAGGGTCAGCTCCGAAATTATCGTCTTGGCTCTTGGCATATCGTGCGAGCAACGGCACAAGAAATATGAAGAGTATAGTTTTAGAGGACCACATGATCTAATTCTCTTGTCGTTTCAACAGTAAAGCCGGCTTCTTAGCATGTTTCCTCTTTCTTTATATATATAGAGAGAGAGAAAGAGAAACAATGTTATATTCAGCTTCCGTGTTTTCCTCTCCTAAAAGTAAATGATGTATTTGTATTTCAGCAGACGGATATATTTGTCCATTTATGAAATTTTATAGTATGTGTATTTGAGCGTGTGGATGGGCTTCTGTTTACGTGTGCGTTTGTGTGTATCTGTGACTATGCCAACTAATGTATGATATTCATCAATAAACGTGTTGTTTTCATTTGTATACGAGTGTATACGTGTAATTTGTGTTTGAGTATGTGTCTGAACGTGTGTTTCATTTTATTTTTAATGTTTATATATATTTGTGTGAATAGATTATGCTTCGTGTGAACTTGCATACATACACACACACACACACACACACACACACACTCATACAGCAAAAATTGTATATATACATACATATGTATGTGTCAATATAAATACATATTTCTGAGTGATTTTAAGATATATGCATATATGTGTGTTCGTGTGTGTGTTTGTGTGCGTGTGTGTTTGTGTGCGTGTATGTATATATATATATATATATATATATATATATATATATATATATGCATGTATGTATGTATGTATGTATGTATGTATGTATGTATGTATGCATCCATGTGTGTATGTGTGTAAGTATGTATGTATGTATGTATAGATGGATGGATGTGTATATACAGTGTAGTATTGATATATACTACACGCATGTCTGTAGCTGTTCTTTTCTGTTATGTATTTATATGTATCTGTGGAAGCATTTACGCACACACACACTCTGTACACACACACACACGCACACACACGCACACACACACACACGCACGCACACATACACACACACACACATACCACGTCATATTACACATACATTTTGTCACTAAAGGAATTTCCCAAAGTTATTCTAGTTTGTTGTGTCAAACAAGCAAAACCCATGCTACAATATGAGCCAAAAGCTCTGACTGTTCCCTTGTAACATCAATGCTGCTTGGCACCACTGAAAGGTGTTCTACTATCAGAAGATGTCAAAACCTATGTGCTTTTCGATTGACAGCTGATGATGGAAATATAGAATAAATTCTTTTATTTCTGTAAATAGTTTCGGTTATTAGACTGCGTCCATATTTGGGGCAACTTCTTGAAGGAATTTTTTCAACACACTGAGTTATTTTTTTGTTTCTTTTTACTTTCTAATTTTGGTCTTTTGCCGAATTAATAAGGGTAAGTTACAGTGATGTAAACAAGCCAACACCGGTCGTAAAGAAGTAGGGAAAACAAAGGCGAACACACACACACACACACACACACACACACACACACACACACACACACACACACACACGCACACACACACACAAACACACACATGTATATATATATACATATATGTACGACGAGCTTCCACACAGTTTCCAGCAACATGAATCTTTGTTTCGCAGTTATAAGACATTGATCTTGCACAAGGCCTTGAGTTTTTGAGAGGATGGCCACTCGATTACATCACCCTCAGAACTGATTTTATCGACCTCGAAAGGATGAAAATCAAAGTCGACCTTGCGATATTTGAACTTGAACACAAATATTAACAAAATGCTGCTATGT
>NC_142933.1:13810327-13812827 GCF_046866305.1 Octopus bimaculoides
GTTGTTTGGATTGGGAACTCCCAGAAGATTTTGCTAGTCTTCGCCACTCTCTGCGGTTTGTACTCATACCACGTCTTGCCTCTCTCTAGCCCAACCCTTTTCGCAGTTTCCAATATAACACTTTCGCTACCTGGTTGTATCGCCACAAATTGCAGTGGTTTTGAGCAAGTCTATGGCATTCGTTCGTAATATGCACAATAGTCTTATCTACTCTATTGCAGGCGCGATACAGCGGAGACAATTGCTCGGTCCTAAGGTTCGTGACCAAAGCTTGGTCTTGTGCTGCCAGTATAGTGCTCTCAGTCTCTTTTTTAGGGTTCCGTTCATCAGCCAATCCCTCCTATTTTTTCCAGCAACTTCTGCTGTGCTACATGGAATTGATTGTGTAGTCCCTTCTTGCGTAATTCTTCTTGATATCCTTTTTGCACTTCTGCCTTTGTTTTCCCTTTTTTCTACTTTCAATACTTCCTTGTTCCTAAATTTCACCAGCAAGGTTTCCTTACTTTGGGCTAGGCATCTCATTAAGCTCTCGAGTTCGAAACCCACGCAGTCTTCCATACTTTTCAGTCCCCTCCCTGCATTTGCTCTCTTCATGTATAAGCAATCAGTGTCTGCACGTGGATGATGGGCACCATGCATTATTAGAAGTTTTCTTGACTTCCTGTCCATCTCCTTTAGCTCCTCCTCTGTCCACTTCAGGATTCCAGCACCATACCGAACAACTACGACTGCGCGAGAGTTTATTACTGAAATTATGTTTCTGGCATTCAGCTCTGAAGCCAATATTTTTCTCACTCGCCGCAGGTACTCTCTTTTCTCTTTTCCTTCATTTCATTGTGTCTGATTCTATCTGCCTCGAGTTTTCCCAGATATTTATAGCTGGAATGAGGTTGAATTGCCTTCATCATTTTACCACTTGGCAACCATATGTCTTCTGTTCTGAAAAGCTGTCCTCGTCTCATCACCATCGTAGCACATTTTGAGAGTCCGAATTCCATCTTAATATCATTGGGGAAAATCTGAACAGACCGGACTAGGCAGTTCACTTCTACCTCAGTTTTTTTTAAATAACTTCAGGCCATTCATGAATAACAAGAGGTTCCGTTTTCCTTTACCTCTTCCCATTTCATCCCACAAAATTTGTTTTCTGTAGTATTTCATTCAAGGGGATCATTCCCAGCACGAAGATCAGTGGGTACACACTGTACCACTCTTGTAATATAAAACCTGTATATACGTAAGTGTGTGTATGTGTGTGTGTGCCTGTGTGCTTTTGTGCGTCTGAGTGAACATGCCTCTCTGTGTATACATTTGTCTGTGTATATATAATATTCTTTTACTCATTTATTTGTTTCTGTCATTTGACTGTGGCCATGTTGGAACAACGCCTTTAGTCGAACAAATCGAGACCCAGGACTTATTCTTTGTAAGTCTAGTACTTGTTACATGGGTTTCTTTTGCCGAACCGCGAAGTTACGGGACATAAAGACACCAACATCGGTTGTCAAGCGATGTTGGGGGGACAAACACAGACATACAAACACATGCACACACATATACACATATATATGCATACATACATGTATATATATATATATATATATATATATATATATGTGTGTGTGTGTCTGTGTGTGTGTGTGTATATATATATATATATATATATATATATATATATATACGACGGGCTTTTTCAGTTTCCGTCTACCAAATCCAGTCATAAGGCTTTGGTCGGCCGGAGGCTATAGTAGAAGACACTTGCCCAAGGTGCCACGCAGTGGGACTGAACCTGGAAGCATATGGTTGGGAAGCAAGCTTCTTACCACACAGTCACTCCTGCACCTATATATATATATATATATATATATATATATATATATATATATATATATATATATATATATATATATATATATATATATATATATATATATATATATATATATATATATATATATATATATATATATATATATATATATATATATATATATATATATATATATATATATATATATATATATATAAAACAATTGCAGCGTGGAAGGTGTTTATAAGCCATTTAAAATAACACACAAAATCCGTTAGATTCACTTCAACATTTAAATTTAATTTGTCAAAATATTTTCGTCGCTTTGAGACCGCGACCTGTTCACTGACAAAATTCTGTGCTCAGCTCGCAGTGTCGTCTGCTTAGTGTCTGTGATTGACGACAACTACTCCAAAATGTTAGCATTTCACTGTCTAGGTAGGTGTCGCTGCGAGCTGATCTAGGTGTATACACACACTATTTGTCAACAAGCGTGATATATTCTACGTGACAAAACGCAGTGAGTAGCTTGTTCCCAAGTTCGAACGTGCATCAAGCATATTCAGACTCGGGCATACGTGTATATGAAACTTATGTAAACAGATGCAAATCACGTAACAAGTCTACGGAAGCTCAATAAAGAAATTCTTGCGCGACGTGAAATGTTTCAAAATAGCCTCAGACAAAAAT
>NC_142933.1:13817827-13867827 GCF_046866305.1 Octopus bimaculoides
CTGGCACAAACTGATTAGATTTTGAGATCGATTTGGTACTGTACAAGGATTCTGGATTGTTTTTCCTGTTTTATTACTTATTTTTTTGAGAGCGGTTGGGTGTATTTTTTTGGTATTCTTGTTTGAGAGAACTGTCGAGATTATTTCAGATATTCTCATTTTAAAAAATCATCTCCGGCTAATCGTTGAGAGGACATTGGTGTTGTCTTGGCGGAGGTCTGCTCTCTCTGAGTGCTCTTGTTTGAAATAATTCAGTGTTGCAAATGCAGGAGGAAAGAAATAAATTTCAGCATATCTTGTAATACTTTATGATTCACGAAGAACGAACAGTATGATGCAGCTGTGAACTTCAATAAGGTTTGAATAATATTTATTATGAAAGAATGCTAACAGCTGTTGTCAACAACATCGAATTGTCCTGTGGGTTTTAACTGAAAATGACAGATGTTATTCTTTGCCTCTATTCTTTTTAAAGTAGACACCTTCAACTCCATAAGGTAAGTGAAAATATAACCTGCTATATTAATGTATTTAAGCTCGATTAATCTTTTAATTAATAATTTCAAGGAATTACTGCGTTAGATAAGTGTTAAGACATTGTTCTTAACATACAACGTGTGTTTTTTTTTTAATTCTTCTGAGCAGCATCGTTAACACGCCTGGACAAAATGCTTATCAGCATTTCGTCCGTCTTTTATGTTCTGAGCTCAAATTCCACCGAGTTCGACTTTGCCTTTCATCATTTCGGGGATCGAGAAAATTAGTATTATCTGAGAGCTGAGCTCGATGTAAACGACTTACCTGCCCGTTTCCCTGGAATTTATGGCATTGTGCCAAAATTTGAAGTCAATATACAACGTACAATTGCTTTTTGTGGCGTGCTGGGCAAAATCAGTAGCACCTTGGATCAAATGCTTAGCGTCTTTACGTTCTGAGTTCAAATTCCACCAAGGGATTGATAAAATAAAGTACCAGTCAGACACTGGGGTTCGATGTAATCGACTACTACTCCATCCCCTAAATTTCAGGCTTTGTGCCTATATTAAGCTCAAATAGGAATATAATTAAGACAGCGATCTGACAGATTCGTTACTGCGTCGAACAAACGGCTTAGCAGCATTTCCTCGGCTTTACTTATAGGCTCAAATTCTTCCGTAGTCGAGTTTACCTTTCACCCTTCTGAGATCGATAAAATAAGTATCAGTTAAGCATTAGAGTCGTTGCCATTGACTTCCTTTCTCCTCAAAATTCCTGGCCTTGTACAAAAATTTGAAACCGTTATGATGTAAATGTTCTGGTATTTCTTTTCTCATGATTTTACTTTCAAACAGTGAATAATGCAAAAATTGTTTAGTGTGTACGTGCATGTGTGTGTGTATATATCGTTTGATATTATGTGAAATTTTGCATTCGACAAAATTGCTGAAAAGAAATAGAAAGCTAACAACATACTACTAAATATAAAATATACTTAATATAGTAATAATTAAAATAACGCCCTTAATGAGAAGGAATTTATTATCGTTCATAACAATTATTCTGAAGAAAGAAAAAACCTATAGAACTCCGTGATTTAAATATTCGGTTGTCAGATAAATTAGTCCGTTTAACCCATTTATTTTAATCTGTATTTTTCGTCAACAATTTTGAAATTTATATAAATTTCAAAAAATCGATAAACAAAAGCTATAGACAAAGTATAGAGCTACAAAAAATAGCAACCATAAAACGCTGCGATAAAAATATGTTTCGTGTTAATACAAATATCACCGGAAACGATAAAAGTAAGTGGGGAAATAAAAACGATCGAATTTACCTGAAACATAATAGATAGAAAATCGAATATAGATATAATACGTGGGGAGCTTGATCTTTGATCGTTTCGGTGACAAACCATTACATATTGAGAGCTTCATTACACTTTCAGACGATAGACATACCGTTGTATGAAAATTCCTTGGTTAGACAATTTTAAATAATGACAAACATATAGTAATTAATGTGGTGATCTAAAAATAAATTTTAATTAATTAAAATTATGCAGGCGAAGCTGTGAGGTAAGAATTTTGCTTCCCAACCATATGGTTCCGGGTTCAGTCTGCCCCCGTGACACCTTAGGCAAGTATCTTCTACAATAGACTGGAACTAACCAAAGCGTTGCGAGTGGATTTGGTAGACGGAAACTGAAAAAAAAATCCGGTCAAAAATATGTATGTATGTGTATATGTATGTATGTGTATATGTATGTACATGTGTGTCTTTGTGTTTGTACTCCACCACCGCTTGATAACCGGTGCTAGTGTGTTTACGTCTCTGTAACTTAACGGTTCACCATAGAGACTGATAGAATAAGTACCAGGCTTGAAAAACGTAAGTCCCGAAGTCGATTTGCTTGGCTAAAATTCTTCAAAGCAGTGCCCTAGTTTGTCCGCAGTAAAAGATTTAAAATGTCATCCTGCAAAAGTGGTTCTGTGTGAAAATTAATTGCTAATTAGATAACTTAAAATAATGACTGTACTTCATATTACAATCATTTGTTGTTGGCACTCCATTGCTAACGAGGTCGAGGGTTCCATTTGATCAACGGAACAGCCTGCTCGTGAAATTAACGTGCAAGTGGCTGACTACTCCACAGACACGTGTACCCTTAACGTAGTTCTCGGGGATATTCAGCGTGACACAGTGTGACAAGGCTGACCCTTTGAATTACAGGTACAACAGAAACAGGAAGTAAGAGTGAGAGAAAGTTGTGGTGAAAGAGTACAGCAGGGTTCGCCACCATCCCCTGCCGGAGCCTCGTGAAGCTTTAGGTGTTTTCGCTCAATAAACACTCACAACGCCCGATCTGGAAATTGAAACCGCGATCCTATTGCCGCGAGTCCGCTGCCCTAACCACTGGGCCATTGCGCCTCCACTATTACAATCGTAATATCATCTTATTAAAATGGATCGAAGAGTCACTACATTAAAGTACGTTACCAAGTATTTAAAACTTGTATGATTTAGATTATTGAATGGTGCTAGGCTGGTCAGATAAAGGGTTTGTGTATCCAACTCTTTTTTGCAACAATGTAGCAAATTCTCAACCATAGTGCATGAATGGGTATCATAATTAATTATCGTGTACATGTAGAACATGGGGAGTCGAAACGATGATTACACATAGACGCAGGTTAAAAAGTTTCTTTTGCAACCGAGTGATTTCAGGTTCAGTCCTACTGATCGGTACCTTGGGAAAGTATCTTCTACTACAGCCCGGTGTGAGTGAATTTGATTGATGGAAACTGTAAGGAATCCCATCTTATATATGTGTATGTGTGTGTGTGTTTGTGTGTGCGTGGGTGCTTGCGTGTGTCTGTCTGTTTGTCTGTTTGTCTGCCTTTGTGTCTACGTTTGTCTCTTCTAGCATTTGACAATCGGTGCTGGCTTGCTTACGGTTCGGCCTAATAGACCAGAAGAGTATATATCAGACTTAAAAATAAGTACTGGGATCGATTTGCTCGACTAAAACTGTTCAGGAATAGCTGTTCAGAGCAGAGCCCCAGTATGGCCGCATACCAATGAGCAAAACAATTAAAAGACAGAGATAAAAGAGAAATGTATTAGTACTTAATACGTTCCGGTATATTTGTAGAATTTAACGGGAACATGTCAATTGCTTTTGTATTTTGCCCTTTTTTACTTACTTTTACTTGTTTCAGTCATTGGACTGCGGCCATGCTGGAGCACCGCCTTTAGTCGAGCAAATCGACCCCAGGACTTATTCTTTATAAGCCTAGTACTTATTCTATCGGTCTCTTTTTGCCGAACCGCGAAGTTAAGGGGACGTAAACACACCAGCATCGGTTGTCAAGCGATGGAGGGGGGACAAACACAGACACACAAACACACACACACATATATATATATATATACATATATACATATATACGACGGGCTTCTTTCAGTTTCCGCCTACCAAATCCACTCACAACGGTTTGGTCGGCCCGAGGCTATAGTAGAAGACACTTGCTCAAGGTGCCATGCAGTGAGACTGAATCCGGAACTATGTGGTTGGTAAGCAAGCTACTTACCACACAGCCACGCCTGCGTCTTCTGTAAATATCTTTTCCTTTTAGGCGATGAATACTGACAACACACACAATTCCCTGAAGTAAGCAGATTTTAAGACAACAATTTTTTGACCTTGGTGTGTCCTTTCCGTCAAATCTATCTTCCCAAATCAGTATGCATATCATAATTGATCATCAATTTGGCTAACATCACCATACATTAGCAAATAATTTGTTGGCTGAATTCTATTTACAAGAGCCATCGCTCTTGTTTAGCTCCATTGATCCAGGAATAGCTTTGACTGAAGAGACGCAACCAGGTAGAAACACAGGTGTCTCAATGTCTCCTTACGTCAATGAATTGAGTGCGTTGACAACACATGTACAGCATGAAAGAAGAAAGTTTTCTCCGAAGACGAAATACAACAGCACTTAACATATTCACGATAAAATCTGTCGGGATGAAATGTACTAAGAATGAATAAGTACATTATCGAAAAAGAATTCAGAATTTTACTTTAGACAACGTTGCCTTAGGAAAGGATTATAGAGTAGATATGGGTAAGGAAGCGCCTAAAATGTATAAAACTAAGGAAATTATATGCGGTACTTGTACAGAAGTGTATACTGCTTCTGGCGAAAATGGAATATAATGGATTTGTAGCTGCATTTATAGTAAATTAGTAGAATCGTATGAGAGTCTAAGAGAATGCGTTATTGCTTGGATTCTCGCTGTTCCGCGTGTACCATGAATTATTTGTTTGGCAGATTTCAACAGGCATCAGCAAATAATTTTCTTCGCTGATTTCTATAAACAGGAGCTTGTATTATACAATCCAGCGTGGAAGCTATATTACGTTCGAACTTATTTATAATGAATAAACACGTTATTGCTTCGATTCCCTCTATTCTGCATACATTCAATGCTTTCTTATCAGTTTGGTACGCTTCAGTAAATATATATTCAGCTAATTTTTATAAAAAGGTGCTTGTCTCCTTGTCAGATTATCGATTCGACGGAATAACTTTTACTGAGGAGAAACACAAGGTCGAAACAACGCGGTGACTCAAAGTCTTCTTACATGGTGAACCAGTGAATCCCGTGTGTTATGAACACACATCGTTTAAAGCAGTGGTTCCCAACGACTTTTTACCTATGGATCCTCTTGATTTTTCTCGGGTAGACCCTCATAGATATTCGATGTTTAAAAAAGTCCTATTATATTTTTATAACTAAACTTCATCAGGAATTGTATTTAAACAAATAGTTGAAACATTCTGTGTATTGTAGGATTATAACCAGTTTATTCCTTTACTTGTTTCAGTCTTTTGACTGTGGCCATGCTGGAGCACCGCCTTTAGTCGAGTAAATCGGCCCCAGGATTTATTCTTTGGAAGCCTAGTACTTATTCTATCGGTCTCTTTTTGCCGAACCGCTAAGTTACGGGGACGTAAACACACCAGCATCGGTTGTCAAGCGATGTTGGGGGGACAAACACAGACACACAAACACATACATACATACATACACACACACACACATATATATATATATATATATATATATATATATATATATATATATATATATATACGACGGGCTTCTTTCAGTTTCCGTCTACCAAATCCACTCACAAGGCTTTGGTCGGCCCGAGGCTATAGTAGAAGACACTTGCCCAAGGTGCCACGCAGTGGGACTGAACCCGGAACACATAAATTTTAGCAACAAACCCTTATGTGGACCCTTAAGTCTAAGGGGAGCAAGCGTTGTCTGATGACGAAATGCAACAACTCTGAATTATGTTAAAACTCATCTTGAATGAACAGACACAATATTGTTTGGTTTCTCGCTGATCTTATACGCCATTATTATTTGAGCTGAAATTGTTCTCTACATCTGAACGAGATTATGTTGTATGTTAATTATATTCACATTGTTTGTGTACTGTTGATTGAAGTTTATTTCAATAGAGAGGAGAGATACATAATTAATGATATTAAATGAATTGGTCGTTTCTGTATATTTGGAAAATTTGCATATTTTAAATATCAAAAAGTTTATACTTCAACAGATAAAATGTAAAATTCACTCAGCAGTAATTTTCTTTGTGTGGTTAAGAAAATCATTTCGCAATCACGTGATTTCAGATTCAATCCTACTGTCTGGCACCTTCAGCAAGCGACTTCTATACACTTCGGCTGGTCAATGTGTGTAAATTTGGTTGAAGGAAATTGTGTGGAAGCTCGATATATATACCTTTTACTTATTTCAGTCATTAGACTGCAGCTATGTCGGGACACTGCCTTGAAGAATTTTAGTTGAAAAAAAATCGACCCCATAACTTAATTTTGAAGTCTGATGCTCATTTCATCGGTCTCTTAGACAACTAAGTTACTGAGACGTAAATAGACCAACAACAGTTGCTAACCGGTGGTCAGGAGGAAGATAGACACACACAAAGATACATATATGCACATATATATACATTACACACTCACACACATGTATATGTGTGCGCGTGTGAGTCCGTATGTATGTATGTCACTGATCAGTTTTATTTCAAGATTTCTTGACAATAAAGAAAGAGCCGGTTTCTAACCTAGATCCAAGGTTCCTTCACTGGAATTTGAACATCAGCAACAGGGTATTTTTCTATGTATGAATGTATGCCTGTACGTATGTATGTATATATGTATGTGGAGCAGCCATCATGTATGTACGTACGTATGTATGTATATATTATGCATGTATGTATGTATGTATGTATGTATGTATGCATGTATGTATGTGTGTGTATGTATATGTGCTGATTTGTATATTTTGTTTTATGTATGTCTTCTCATGCATATACTTGCATATCTAGACATGCTCCTATATACTTAAATGATAAACTTCTGCAAAGTTTTACAAATTTTTACAGTTCCAGTGATTGATTGGATCGGTAGTCTTCGAATCAGCTTTCTTCTTCCTGGTTTTGAGAAGCCTAACTTCTCAAGATTGATGTTTAGGCAGTGTGTTACATATCCCAGTGCCCCAATAATTACGGGTATAAACCTGAACTTGTAATCTGGATAGAATAGCTGTAGATTCCTCAATAGTTCAGCGTAAGTATTTTCTTTTTCGCTGATTTTTAGTTTTATGATAACCTCTGCTGGGCAGATGATTTCCACATCTGTACACAGTTGCCCTTCTCTAGCCCAAATCCTTATGTCAGGTCTATTATGTTTACATTTTACTGAGGTTTCACTAGGACATTCTACCAGTACTCCTTTTTATTATGAGTGGCTATGGCTTTCGCCATACTGAGGGTTCTTATTTCTTTGTCCTTGGAATTATCCTTCCGACGGATTTCATTATAGACTGTTGTAGTTACAACATCATGTCTCATCGGTAGATAATACCGTGATGACATTTTCGGAAAACTGTTTATGATGTGGGTGATATCTTCGGTGTTAACTCCACAAAGACTGCATCGGTTGTCATATTTTGCTGCTTTTTCTGCATCTCTGTCCCTCTTGTGCATCAGGTATTTGTTTGATATTTCCTGTTCCTAGATTGCAAACGCATACCTTTCAAAGTGGGAGGTAGTAATCCGGTTGTTGGTCCATGATAGACTGATTTGATCATCAATGTTACTATCATCTCGGAGCTTTCTACTAACATATCCATCTATGGTCTTCTGCTGATATACGCTCATCCTTTCATCTGATGATACATTGCGGTAGAGTCGTCCGACTTCTTTGGCCATGTATCTAAGGTTATCAGACAAGGAATGCTGCTCACGAAGCTGCTTCCCAAATCTTATGATATTATCAGCCTCTTGTATGCAAAGTTGGTCAAGGGATACACTTCGACACTTAGTGGTTAATAGATGTTTCCAAAGAGATAGGATACGACATTCAAAGACAGTTCGAATCAATGTTAAGCCATTGTCGCTTCGTTTTGGTTTTAGGTAGAGGCGGTCTACGTCACTTTTGATGTGGAAATTATGTGTTTGTTAATATCTTCCGGGTTTTCATATCAATGGCTCACATCTCATCAAGCGTCCAATCAAGCAACCGAAATGTTGGTATGAATGCTGGTATTACAAACACCATTATGGGCCATTGTTTTTTTTATTGAATGCAGAGAGTCCCGAGGTCTAAATTTTCTTTATTCGACTGTAATATACTTTAGCGACACGTGTTTTTTTACGGGTGCTATTGTAAGATGTATGCATTAATGTATCACCGGTTGCCAAGCGGTGGTGGTACAAACACAGACACACACATAAATACATATATATATATATAAACAATATATGAGTATATGCATATATATGTACATGTATGTATATACGTTCATCTACATGTACATATAGATACATAACTGGGTACATGACGTGGCAAAAGTACAAGGACGTGATATATACATATATATATATATATATATATATATATATAAAAGATAATAAGAGTGAAAAAACTACAGAAGGCTTGTGTTACATGGTTAAAGTATATATTTAAATTATGTCAGAAAAATGTAAGAAAAATGTTAGAAAGATGTTATAAAATCTTTTTGGTATATAAACATTGTATTTTGTATATATATATATATATATATATACATTACACACACGCATGAATATGGGTGTGTATGTATGTATGTATGTATGTACAAGTGTGTATCTGTGTCCCACTAAGAGACTCCCAATAGAATATCCATTAGACCTTAGACATTAGTACTAAAACTTTTCGACAGGCTTCTTCAAAGCGGTGCTCCACCATGGCATCAGTCAAATGACTGAAACAAGAAAATTGTAAAAGGCAAGATTGATAATACAAAACATATTTTATACTTTTCTCTTTTGTTTCTTTCTTTTTTTTTTTTTACAGATGTATATATATTCAATAGCTTTCTTTCCACTTCTCGTCCTTTATGCTGTTACAAATAACATTGTCACTGCAGGTAAGTATCTACTATCTTAATCTCTTTAAGTTTTATGATCTTAATCTTTTTAAAAAGACACAATAGACACTAACAGAACAGGAGGAGACATTCACTGAGGATATCACGGGATGTATGACGAAAGATTTAAGACAAAGGACACAACAATAAGAACAATAATAAAGGTGAAGTGAAGAACGAATAATATAGTGCATGCATTTATGAAAAGTGACCATCCCAAGATATAACAATATCTTTTTTTAAACTTTTTTTATATTTCAGTGATCTTTCTAGCTGTATACGATCCTAATTTTAGCCCATTCGAAACCCTAGTGTGTGGCTTAGTGGTTAGCGTGTTGCGTTCACTATCGCTAGGTCATAGTTTCGTTTCCCGGACTGGGTGGTATGTTGTGTTCTTGAGTAAAACACTTCATTTCACGTTGCTCCAGTCCACTCAGCCGTAAAGAAGTAACCCTACAACGGCTGTTGGAATGTTGTAATCTGTCATCTATACGCCATGGAAAACTGATAACCGGACCAATGAGTCCTAGGACAACTGACAGTTATGTCCAGGGGTTGATGATATTAATGATGAAGCCGTCTATCTTTGTCCTTCTTGTCACCTTCAATATTTCAAACTTCCTGATACTACGGTGAACTGTTGTCTAAATTGGTTTTCGGGACTCAGCATCCTTCTACAGTGGGGGTGCAATGGTCTTGTGGTTAGGGCAGTGAACTCGCTGTCGTAGGATCGCGATTTCGTTTCCCAGACCGGACGTTGTGAGTGTTTATTGAACTAAAATACCTAAAGCTCCACGAGGCTCCGGCAGGGGTTGGTGGCGAACCCTGCTGTACTCTTTCACCACAACTTCCTTTCACCCTTACTTCCTGTTTCTTTCGTACCTGTATTTCAAAGGGCCAGCCTTGTCACACTCTGTGTAACGCTGAATCTCCCCCGGGGACTACGTTAAGGGTACACGTGTCTGTGGAGTGCTCAGCCACTTGCATGTTAATTTCACGAGCAGGCTGTTCCGTTGATCAGATCAACTGGAACCTTCGTCGTCGTAACCGACGGAGTGCCAACACAAAAACAAATCCTTCCACAACAAATTCCTAAATCTGGGCTCCTAAAAGTGGTCAAGCTGACTTAAATATAGGTTATTGTCTAAATCATTAGAAAGCAACATAAATCAGGTTTTTCTGATTCCGCTACAAAACTTAACCCTGCTCTCTACTCTCGAAGATATTAGTTTCAAATTTTGGCACAAGTCCAGCAATTTCCGGGCAGCGGGGTTAGCCGATTATATCGATCCCAAAGTTCAACTGGCACTTATTTCCTCGCCCCTGAAACGATGAAAGCAAAGTCAACCTCGACGGAAGGTAAAGACGGACGAAACGCCGATAAGCATTTTCTTCGGCGTGGTAACGGTTCTGCTAGCTCGCAGCCTTACTTTCGAACATAATATTGATCACCTGCGTTAAAAACTATCCAGGTTTCCGGAACTCACATAGAAAGAAATAATCTAGTACTTCTATTCTCGTTTATCACGGAAATGCGGTTAAAAAGGCACTCATGAATGAATCAATGCTGGGTGAATGATCATGTATTTTGCAAAGGGAACGAATGGTAGATTCATTGACGCCAAACTCGCGGCCTACAGCTGCGAAGCTTCCACCATTACATATTTTCTTGATCATCTCTGATTTTTCTTCGAGTACTTTCGTCTGTGCTGTTTGCTACGATACGACGCCTTCGCATATTTTCTGTTCACTGACGCCATATTGATGAGCTTGAGTACTTAAAGCCGTATAAACAACACACAGCGACTCAGTACGGTCGCATAAGCACAAGCGGTAGCCAGTGCATTCTAACTACCTGAGCTTTGTGCGTAAACGCTGCAGCACGCTTTTGCGATACAAGCAGAATCTTTGACTAATCGTCGACTCGTGCTATCATAGATCAATCCGCAGTAAACATAACATGGTCCACAACCGAATTACCGTGTTACCTCGGATCAGTGATGAATGAATTTGTAATAAACGAGGTTATATGTACTCGAAAGCTCTTCCTGAGCTACAAATAAGGACGCAGTTTCATGAGTTACACTGTGGCCTCTTTTTGTATTCTTTCTAGAAACAAATAAACATTAAAACATTTCCCAAGGCGTGGAGTTGGTAGAACCATTCGCTGCATTTCGTCCGTCTCTGATTTCTGTGTTCGGATTCCGCTGAGGTTGACTTTGTCTTTCCTTCATTAAGGAGCCAATGAAAGGAGTACCAGCCAAGTAATCAACTTCCCTCCCACTGCCCTTAAAAACTGCTGGTCATGTGTCAGAATTTGAAATCACTATAAAGCATTGCATGTCGTCCTTTTAGGAATCGATAATAATCGATAATAAGCTCCAGTTGAGCAGTGGTGTCGATATAATCAACTCATCTCCTCCCTTAGATATCAGGTTTTGTGCCCATAGTAGAAAGCATTAATAAAACATTGGCCCACGAATCAATGCCTTAATTCTTTTTGTCTGTGGATACTAGGTATCCTTGTTCTCAGTCATTCAATCTTCATTTTTTTCTCTTAACCTTTTCCAATACATAAATTCCCCGATTTCGTAAAAAGCATTTTTTTTCTCATATCTGTTAAACATTTTATCCTCCCAAAATGTTCCCTGCATTCGTTCTATTAAACTATTTACTCCCATTTCGAAAGCTTTACCGTATTTACTCGTGAATAAGTTCAACTAATTTGTACTTCATTTTAACAGAAAAAAAAAACATTAGTGAAGGGCAACTTCTGCACAAATAAGTAAGATATATATATATGTGTGTGTGTGTATATATATATATATAACGACGACCACTAAGTGGACTGTTAATGTGCTAGAATAAGATCACATGTAATGTGTCTACTAAGACCTAATAGTTCTCAAATTAAATTCAGCGAAATACCGAACCGTATGCGGGCAAGACAGTGAAAATTACATAAATAAAAAATAAAAAATTATCATTCGTGTACTAGTTTTGAAATTAATATTCTCTTACCGAAAATATCTGTTTCTCGTCAGCACGAACTGTAAGGAAAGCATAATTTTCAGAATCCTATACAAGTTGTTCACCCCTAGTGGCGAACGCGTATATGGTTCTGCTAATTACAACTTAATGGTAAAATTCAAATGTCTTCGTTTTGGCGCGCTAATTCCGGAAATATCTCTGCAGAAAATGGTACATATATATATATATGTGTATATATATATATATATATATATATGTATATATATATATATATATATATATATATATATATATATATATATATATATATATATATATATATATATATATATATATATATACATATATATATATACATATATATATATATATATATATATATATATATATATATATATATATATATATATATATATATATACGTATATGTATCTATGTATATATATATATATATATATACACTCATACACACACACACACACACACACACACACACACACACACAGATATGGAGGATGGCGCAAAGTTTATGCAAGAGGCAAAGCTTCAACTATTAAGGAAAGACATTTTATACAAAGATTTAACACTAATTTAGTGGGTGCAGTTTATATACGATTAAATACGGTAATTTAATATTTGAGTGAAGTAAACTCACCTAGAATCTCTCAGTTTACATAAACTTAAACTTACTAAGGTTAAAAGGATTCGCATTCAGTCATAAAAATCAGAAGACAAAAATGAAACTACGTTTGTTTATTTTTTATTGATAAATATACTTCGTCTTTATAATCGGTTTGCAGAATGTAATGGATGTTACTATGATGGACAATGCTTCTGCAATAATCAAAAAGGCATTTATATAGGAAAGAATGAATGTAAGGAACTTGAATGCAAAAAGAACAAACTATCAACTATTGAGACGTGTAAGTAAAAAGTAAATATCATTTTTGGTACCTATAGATTGAAACATGGAAATGTGTGGGGGAAAGTTACTCTCGTGGAGAAGTGGGTGTGTGTATTTGTGTGTGGATGTGTATGTGTACAGAGACAAAGAGAGAAACAAAGAGTTGTTATACAAACAAATAGTGGGAGTGAAATATATATTTTAAAAAACCGTAAAGAAAATAGAAAACTTGGTGCAAAACTTAAGGTGTCGGTAAATTCAGGAGGAAATTAGACAATAGCAACCGTTAAATGGACAAATAAAGAATGTAGTAAAAAGGTGGAGTAAAAATTCAGTCAATGAAAAGCTCTCGTCTTGATCACGTGCCCTTTATATGAAACCTCAATTTCTGTTATCAATTATAAACCATAACAGCTAATGTTTGCTTATAAATAAACTAAAGATATTTAGGTGATGGGATGAGGAAAGTGTTATGCAGGAGTGGCTGTGTGGTAAGTAGCTTGCATACCAACCAGATGGTTCCAGGTTACAGTCCCACTGCGTGGCACCTTGGGCAAGTGTCTTCTACTATACCCTCGGGCCGACCAAAGCTTTGTGAGTGGATTTAGTAGACAAAAACTGAAAGAAGCCCAACGTATACATATATGTATATATGTGTGTTATTTCATTACTGCCCACGAGGGACCAAACACAGAGGGGACAAACAAGGACAGACAAACAAAGACAGACAAACAAGGACAGACAAACGGATTCAGTCAATTATATCGACCCCATTGCGTAACTGGTACTTATTTAATCGATCCCGAAAGGATGAAAGGCAAAGTCGACCTCGGCGGAATTTGAACTCAGAACGTAGCGGCAGACGAAATACCACTAAGCATTTCGCCCGGCGTGCTAACGTTTCTGCCAGATCGCCGACTTATATGTGTGTGTATGTGTGTGTGTGTGTGTGTGTGTGTGTGTGTGTGTGTGTGTGTGTGTGTGTGTGCGTGCGTGTGTGTATATGTTTATATTGTGTGTTTATTCCCCCAACATCGCTTGATAACCGATGCTGGTGTGTTTACGTCCCCGTAACAAAGCGGTTCGGCAAAAGAGATCCGATGGAATAAGTACTAGGCTTACAAAGAATAAGTGCTGGGGCCGATTTGCTCGACAAAAGGCGGTGCTCCAGCATGGCCGCAGTCAAATGACTGAAACAATTAAAAGAATAAACGATTGTCTTTACACGAGGTTTTAGTGACGGGAATAAACGGAAAAGTTTTTAACAAACGATAAAGTTTCCGTCAAAAATACACATTAACATTTCAGTGCTGGCCACCTCCGATGAAACGTCTCTGGGACTTCGACTGTGCAAACAATCTAATGTGTCACACGTAATTTTTATTTAGTTCATACTCGTTATCACTTATTCTATATATTAGGCGCAGTGTGACTGCGTGATAAGAAGTTTCCGGTTTCAGTCCCACTGCATGGTACCTAGGGCATGTGTCTTCTACTATAATCTCAGGCTGACCAAAGCCTTGTAAGTGGATTTATTGAAGGAAACTGAAAGAATCCCGTAGTATATATGTGTGTGTGTCTGTGAGTGTATGTGTGTGTGTATGTGTGTGTGTGTGTGTGTGTGTGTGTGTGTGTGTGTGTGTGTGTGTGTGTTTGTCCCCGCCACCATCGCTTGACAACCGATGTTGATGTGTTCACGTCCCCGTAACTTAGCGGTTCGGCAATAAAACCGATAGAATAAGTACTAGGCTTACAAAGAATAAGTCCTGGAGTCGATTTGCTCGACTGAAGGTGGTGCTCCAGCATGGCTGCAGTCAAATAACTGAAACAAGCAATAGAATATTAATATTTCATTCCACATAATATATGTGCGTGTGTGATCATTCATAGCCGTCACTGGTAAGCAAATATAATCTGGTAGAATGTACCATACTTTCGCTAATTGCTTTCGATGCCTGTGACATGGTTGTGTAGTTACGGAGCTTGCTTTGCAACCACGTGATTTCGGACTCAGTCACACTGCGAGGACCTTACTGACCAATTGTTTACTACTATAGCGAGGAGCCAACCAATGCCTTGGTAGATGGTAAGTATGTGGAAACCCGTCGTACATATACATATGTGTGAATGTACTTGTATTTGTGTTTGTGCTTGACTCCGCCTTCACTAATTGACAACCGTTATTGGTTTGTTACGCATCCGTAACTTAGTGGCTCGACAAAAAGGTCGATAAAGTATAACTAGATTTAAAAAGAAAACTACTGAGATTGAATTGTTCGACTAAAACTTTCAAGCCGATGCCCCAGCATGGCCGCAGTCATATTACTGAAGCGAAATAGATACCTACACACAGTGACGGACTGGGTCTAGAAATATTGGTTGCCAGGAAACTAAGGAGGCCCACCAGTAACTATGAGGGGGCCCACCAGCAACTACAAGGGGGCCCACCCGCAACTACAATACAATCATTTAATTTGTTTTCTTTTTTGTTAAAAGTATTCTTTTCAACTGTCTACAGACGTATCCAGGCTGAAATAATCAATGCAGTCTTCCAGGAGTGAATAAAACAAATTCTCAAATTTTAGGGGGTGGGCCCCTAAGATACTAACATGGACCCCCATATATGGAATCTAATGGCACATGGTCCACTTGCCATCTGGAAAGGTGTCAACCTGGCCAGTCCGCCACTGCCTACACATAGATACCTATGCATCACTCCCAACTTTTAGACCTAGGAGAAAGGGCCGCACTAGCACTTAGCTGGTACTCATTTACAGCCGAGTAGACTGGAGCAACGTGAAATGAAGCACCTTGCTCAAGGATAAAAGACGCCAACTGGTTCAGGAATCAACAAGTAATGAATCCAATGCTAGCGGACTGAGATTTTGTAATCCCTATTTAGACGGTATCCTAATACAACACGAATCATACGAACAACATGTAGAACACGTAAAAAGGGTATTTGAAAAAATAAGAGAATACGGTTTTAAGCTAAATGAAGAAAAGTGTGAGTTCTTTCTGAAAAAAAATTAAATACTTGAGCCAGATAATAGATAAAAACGGATGGAAACCGGATCCATCCAGAGTAACTGCGATAAAAAATATAGCCACACCGAATAATGTGACCGTGCTTCAGGCATTTTGGGGATTAGTAAATAACTACCAAATTTATATTCCAGTATACACAATGTAAGGGCTCTGCTAAATGATTTGTTAACGAAAAATGCAAAATGGTGCTGGACTGATAAGTGCCAGAAATCATTTGACAAATTAAAAAACATTTCAACATCAAATTTATCGTTAATGCATTTTGATCCGAAGTTGGAAATTATATTGGCTACAGATGCGAGTGATTATAGTATAGGAGCCATGCTTCTGTACAAATATGAAGATGGGAGTGAAAAGGGTGTAGGACATGCGTCCTGATCGTTATTATCAGCAGAGAGGAACTACAGCCAAATAGAAAAGGAAGCGTTAGAAATTATATTCGGTGTAAAAAGTTCCATAGATTTATTCATGGGAGAAGTTTCTGTCTACAATGGATCATCGCTCACTACTGTCGATATATGGTTCTAAAACAGGAATACCAACACACGCAGCTAATAGACTACAGCGATGGGGCATTATATTATTGAATTATGATTTCAAAATGGAATATTTACTGTCAAAGAAACAAGGGCATGCAGATGGTTCGCCCAGACTGATACCGAAACACAGTGAGCCATTCGATGATACGATAATCGCAGCATTAAGATCAGAAGGAGAAATCAAAAATGTAATGTGGAATTTGGTATGCGAATTACCGGGGACCCTTGAAGACATAAAACAAAATGCGGAAAAGGACAAATTCATAACAGAATTTTTTTAAAATACTGTGATCAGGGAAAGTAAATAGGAACAGGATGGATGCGAAATGAAACTAAGACGTGAACCTACACTTAATTTGTGATGGCGTACTAATGTATGCAGAGAAGAAAGTGATGCCTGAAACACTACAAAAGAAACGGTTGAGGGAATTCCATGTTGGACATCCTGATATTTCGAGGATGAAAGCTTTAATTCGTAGCTACGTGTACTGGCCAAAATGGATAGAGAAAGTGAAAATTTAGTAAAAGGCTGTATAGGATGTGATCTGGCAGCAAAATTACCGACGATAAAAAGCGAATCTTGGCCGAAAGTAGATGTTCCGTGGTCGAGACCCCACATTGACTTAGCTGCCCACCTTAAACGTTTCATAATATTTAGTGGTAGTAGATAGTTTCACTAAATGGTAGAAATTTGTAAGTGTAAAAAGCCAACCTCCTTAACTACGACAAACTTTCTACATGAGATGTTTGCGAGATTTGGAGTCCCAGCCGCGATAGTGTTTGATAATGGAATGCAACTTGTGTCTTTTGAGTTTAAAAGGTTTTGTAAAACGTTCGCTGTAGAACATGTAACTACTGCGCCACACCATCTCAGATCTAACGGACAGGCAGAACGTTTTCTCGATACAGTCAGGAGAGCTATAAGAAAGTCGAATTAGGAAATCACGGACGAAGTAGCTCTACAAATATTCCTAAGAGTATATCGAAGGACTCCAAATCTAAATACACCACCAGGTATATTACCAGTGGAGTTGATGTTTGCGAGTCAACTAAAATCAGTCTTCGACAAATTACTACCTGGTAAGAAAAGAAAAATTGCAATTGATAATACAGCAAGATATTTCAAAATTGGTGAAAATGCATTTGTTAGGACATATAAGAACGGAAAGCAAAGTTGAGAAGACAGCGTGATTACCAAACGCATAGGAAAAATGCTATACTTGGTAAAAGGAAGAAAATGGGTGCACAAGAGATATATAAATGAACTAAACACAAAGATTAGTTGAGAGCGAACCCAAGAGAATAGAAGAGCCAATGGAATGGTGATATGATTCTTTTCAAATATCATATATCGCACAAGCGAAAGAAAAAGAAACGAAGTTGCTGGAAGTTGATACCAAACGTAAAAAAATTTTAATTTGTAACTGTATCGAAAAAAAACTCAAATTGGAGGGATTAAAACATTATTTTAGTGGTAATTTATTTTACAAAAGTAATTCTTAGGCTAGGGTACGTCCTATGCACTCGTGCGGCTTATAGGCCATCAAATACGATATATGTATATATATATATATATATATATATATATATATATATATATATATATATATATATATATATATATATTATATATATATATATATATATATAGAGAGAGAGAGAGAGAGAGAGAGAGTTTACAATTTATAGCTTTTTAATTCTTTCAAATAATTTCTTCCCATAACCTAATAGTAATTTCTGCAAATTTTATTTTTTCTTCCATCTTACTTCCCATAATTTGTCCCCTCTCCCCTTCTTTTCTTTTATTTTCATGCATTCTTTTTATATTTACAATTCGCCCTTTCCTCTCCCCTCTTTCTCTGTCTCACTCTCTCTTTGTTTTACCCTTCCTTTCTTTCTCTGTCCTTATCTTTCTATGCAATTTCTCCTCTCACAATATCTGTTTTTATAACGCCATTTTAAATTCCTAGCATTCCCTGTTCGGATGTAAGTATTTTGTGAATGAACAACAATGTATATGTGCTTAAGTAAGTGTGTGTATGTGTATACAATTATGTGTTTGGATCTATCGATGTTTAGGGATGTGTATGCTCTTGTGTATGTATATGATCGCTTGTTTATGTGTATAAGTATGTGATCGTAAACGTATATTTTAACATATGTATGTCTTTATGTCGTTGCCGCGAGAATATGTACTATATATATATATATGTGTGTGTAGTTATATATGAATATGTGCGTCAGTATATTTCTACCTGTGTATGTATGTAGTTGAATATATATGTATGTGTGTTGGTGTGTATGTATATGTATATATTTATGGATATGTTTATAAATGACATATATATATGCTATTTACGACCCAATATATATGTTATTCACTCGGAAAGCCACTGTCACTAGCTACGCTAATGACACAAAACTATCTCAGGCAATAAAGAATCCTGATGATATTGTAAGCCTACAGAATGACCTAAATGCAATATATGAGTGGGCAGAGCAAAACAATATGCAGTTCAATGCGGAAAAAGTTCAAGTACTGCGCTACAAGGTCACACGTGCCTCCCAACTGGCATACACAGGACCTGAAGGTACTGCAATCCCAGAACCACAAGCCGTGAGAGACCTGGGCATCAACATGTGTAGTGATGCATCATTTCACATGCACATTGTCAAGTTGACAGCAAAGTGCAGACAGCTGGCGGGGTGGATACTGAGGACATTCCGTACAAGGGATCAAAAAGTCATGTTGACTCTATGGAAGACATTTGTCCTGAGCCGCCTAGACTATTGCTCTCAGTTGTGGTCACCACACAGTGTCAAACGGACAGCAGAACTCGAGGCAATTCAGAGGCACTATACAAAAAAGATCGCCACAGTCCAGCAGATGAACTACAGGGAGCGGCTGCAGGCACTAGGTCTCTACTCCCTGGAACGCAGGCGGGAGAGATATGTAATAATATACATATGGAAAATACTGGAAGGACTGGTGCCGAACTTTGGCATCAAGTACTACAGGAATGCCCGCACGGGTCGCCACTGCATGGTGCCAAAGGTGCCGTCCACTGCATCTCACATAAGAACAAGATACTGCAGCAGCCTCGGTTTCAGAGGACCTCAGCTCTTCAATGCCCTGCCAAAACATTTGAGAGACCTGCAAGACATGGATGTGGAGGTCTTCAAGACAAAACTGAGCATTCATCTCCTTATTCAATTTTCATATATATATATATATATGTACATATATATATATATATGTATATACATATATATATATATATATATATATATATATATATATATATATATATATATATATATATATATATATATATATATATATATATATATATATATATACTTGTTTTTATGTATACACAAGCACACACACACATATATATATATATGTATATGTATATATATATATATATATATATATATATATATATATATATATATATATATATATATATATATATATAGATGTACAACAACAAATAAATATATATTTCATATCTATTTATGTATAGGGAGATTGATAGTGAGGGAGAAAAAGTAATGAATGTGGAGATAGAGAAAACGAGTTAGTAGGTGAAGTTAACATGTGTATATTAAGATACTATTTTTTTCTTTTAATTCTAATTTCTTTAATGTTCTCAGATTGCAAAGTTGACAGCGGAAATTGCTTAAGCGCAGGTGAAACATGGATGGGTGCCGTCAATAATCTATGTGTAACGGAATACTGCGATATTCAAAATAATCAACCTATTTTAGGTATACGCTCCGAACAAGGTATATATATATATATATTTTCATTTTATCGTTTGTTGAAATTCAAGCTGACACGGACACAAACACTCACAAAGTATACACATACACATATACTCTTTCTACACACACAAGCCCATCTACTCCCAGGAAATTCTTCAGATGACCAGCATATCACTTCACACCAGTCCGAAGCCAGCCACGTCGGTCAGTACAAGATGTGCCACTCCTTGTAGTTTTCCTGCTTATCGCAAACTGATGCAGTCGGTTCAGAAACCGAATCTTTCGTAATTCTCCATTCATTACATCGACTTGATTCATCTCAAAATCAACTTCACTTAATCTCTACACAGATCATCACAGGTTGACACTCGGACACCCCAAACATACTCGAACTCTTTCTCGCTTCCAGACCTAATCTCAAACATACTATAACATTCTCTACACCTATGGGGTCATCCGATCACTGTTTCCGACACATATACTAGTATCACATAACACGCTTTTCTCATGTGCGTCTTATTGCTTTTCAAGTCTGCTAAATTATCAGAGTCCCACCAGTTTTTATACCATCAATCTCTGGCTGTATTTGTGCTTCACTCCTGGCCCATTTAAAACGGCTAAGCACATGACTGAAACGATAATTTTAGACACATCCCGCTCCATTCCACAATCAACAAAAGCTCAATGCGCTAAATTCTCCGAGTGATTTATTCATAGTTGCGCTGCAGCTAGGTAAAAGCCAACCCCAACAACAGAAGAAGAAACTGACCCATGCCTCAAAATAATGCACCTTTCAACCAACATCTTGACTTCAACAACACCACTGTCGAAAACAAGAAATCGATAGATAACTTCATACATCAAACAGCGCATAGCTATCTCACCATCCAAACTGCTGCTAATAATTTCGTTGGTTGACAAAAATAATATCAACGAACTCATAAGAATCTTGATTTTCTCTACTTCTCAACAAGTAAGGCCATCTGAGCAATAAACGACGGAGAATGCCTTCTCTGATTCCTAATTTGAGTGATGGCAAGTTGCATGGATGAGTCGTTTGAAATTCCCTCCTAAACTGTTTCTGTCCTTCGACTGCATTTTCAAACTTCCAGTAACCCTAATACTCCTTCACATAAATTGTATCCCCACATATACACAGACCACCACACACACACACACACACACACACACACACACACACACACACACACACACACGCACACACATTGCACACCACACTCTAACATACCCCATACACACACACATATAACCTAATACTTTACAGAAAGAAAATTGACCAACGAATAAATATATATATATATATATATATATATATATATATATATACACGCACACGGAAAAATTGTAAATATGAGCACCACATTAATAATACATACTTTTCCTACCTCAAGATAACTCTTAACGGCTTCACAGCATACTCAACCAAGGGACATAACTCCTAAACTAAGCCCCCTGGCCTCTTTTTCGTTCCACCACCTTTTTCACAGCAGCCGCTGACCGCTTGTGCTAATCCACCTCCGACAATAGAGAGCAGTCACCATATTCCTATCCATTTCGATTAACTCTGATGAGCGTAAAGTTATACACTGAACCGCAAAAGAAACGCGAGACGTGTGTGACACTGAAATATATATTTTAATTCCATTATGTCAGAGATACATTTTGATAAATCTGATAAAGTCAATTTCTTGGATGCATTTTGACCACAGTGTATGGGTCACTGTCATGTGTTCTGGTAGTGAGGGGATCCAGCACATCGAGATTGTAGGGCGTGACAGATTCAATACCGTGTATGCCCTACTTGGGTGTTCAAAACGGCCATACACCGTCGGAACATAGAGTGCATGAGGCGATTCACAAAAGCCATTGACACCTGTGTCCACAACCTGAGGAAAGCTGCCTACAGTTCCACAAGAGTTATCGGCCTTGGGACCACCTGGTTTAGCCATCTCTGGTATTTCAGGTGTTTCAATTAGGTTCAAATCCGGAGTGAGAGCCGGTCACAGCATGGTTCTGATGTTGTGCTGACGCAGGAAGCCTATGGTAACCCTGGCCGTATGGGAGGGAGCATTGTCCTGCTGGGACATGTGACTGTGGTGACGCGTGAAGAGGGGAGACGTAAATACCATGTGCTGTTCATTCAATGAATAGCACGTGGAATCTACGTCTCTACACTTGTGATGACAAGATATGAACTCCTATTAGAATTTACATACCATGGGCAAAAACCATTTCTACCACTTCTACACATCACTTTCCTTGGATAATGGAAATGCAAGTATAACATCTTTATACATTTTTATTTTTGTTTCTACATTTCTCCTATTTCCCTATATACTCCTTATTTGATTCCTTTTCCAAAATAACATATTTCTCTACTCTAATAACTCTAATATTTCCCTCACCATCTCACTGTAAGATAACAGCTGTAAGACTAACTTTCTCTTTATAAATGTCCTGAAAATTCTACTCTGCCTTGGCTTTGTTGTCTCATTCTATTTAACACCCGAAATGCTTGGTGTATCAAGAAGTACTGTCTCGAAAGTAATAACAGCCTTTGAGAAAGAAGGAAAAACCTCCTCATTGAAACAAAACTCCGGAAGAAAACCAAAACTTTCAGAGAGGGACCGTCGGACTCTTACGCAAATTGTTAGAAAGGATCGCAAAAATACAGTTCCGTAAATTAATGCAGATCTTAATGACCACTTTGAGAACCAAGTTTCCACAAAACTGTTCGCTGGGAGCTGCACAAAGCTGGGTTTCACGAGAGGGCTGCAATAAAAAAACCACTACTTTTAAAAAGTCTTCCCTACCAACCATTTAAATTAGATAGATAGATAGATAGATAGATAGATAGATAGATAGATAGATAGATAGATAGATAGATATTCTTTTATTCTTTTACTGGTTTCAGCCAGAGGCTGGGGCCATACTGGATCACTGCCTTTCGATGTTTTGGCGTCTCCTTTCGATACTGTTTTTAGTGATGAAGCGAGCTGGAGGGAGCTGCTCTTCTTTGTGCCTCCTGCCACGATGTGGGCTCGTCTGGGATTTCAAATAGAAATTTGTCCAGGAGCTTCTTGAACGTTTCCGCTTCTACCATTTGCAAATCTCGTATGTTCTTGGGTAAGATTTTTAACAGTTGTGGTACACTGAACCACAAGCTGTTGCAATACTGGGTCCTTATCTTAGATGAAGAAGACGGTATCTATTGTATTATGGAGTGCCCCTCAAGTCGGTGGTTGTCATAGCTTTATGTGTGTGTTCCTTGTATATGTGTGTGTGTACGCTGTACTATACTATACGCTTGTATATTTTCAGAGAGGGGGGAGTAATGAGAAAATATTTTTATAGGATTTTTTAAAATGTATTTCAGCGAATTACATAGGGTGAATGTCCCTCGCTTAGCTCTTCTATTCGTTCACGTATATATAATTTAACTTCGCTATGTATGTAATCTATTTTTACTGATCAACGTTAGTAAAATTCGAAACATTTGTCCTCTCCTTTAAGAATACCATTTGCATACATCTTTCATTTCTCAACTCTAATCACAGCAACCCTAATCATCCATCGTAACTTGATAACATTTTTCTCACATCCACACCATTGTCTCAATATCCTCAACGCTTCACAAGTTTGATGTATTATCGAATTAACTCGTATACCGCATCGTTTCAAACATTTAATATATTTGTTATACACCGATAAAGCTAAAACGATTCTGATACTTTGTAAAACAATCTGTGAAACAAATTATATGAAGTCTTCTTTAATGATTTTCTTTCATTTATCTTTCCTTTTTCTTTTTCTTTTATGCAGTTTGCAACCCGACAATCATTGCTTTAAAATTACGACGTTTTACCCGTAAGAAACTGGTTACATGTTAAATGAAAATTCGGCGTATGATTTTGTTAGAACTCTCTGTAAAGAATAAAATGTATCAATAATATATGGTGTCGCTGTCTGACATAGTGCTACACATAGGCTACTAATATTGACATTAAACGTGTATCCATAACATATAGCACTATTTTATTCCTTTTAGAAGTCAGTAGCATAATATAACCTGTGATTTATTTCATTGAGTATTTTAAGAAAGTATTTCATAGAATGTTAGTAGATTAGGAGTCGAGACAAAAGTGACAAAGTCCTTAGTGTTTACATCAGTATAATAACAGTTTCTAGGGAATTCTGTTTCTCTTTTCTTTCCGATGATTTATTGTTTAACCTGTATTTTCTAACCTTTCAAAATTCAGTATGAATATTCAGTGGTTTTGGCAGCCGGTCAGACCCTCATTTAAAGATCTTTTTGTTACATATAGTTATTGGTTTTGTTGAATAAAATTTGTTGAGAAAAGCCGCAATAATTATGCACCAACCCAATACATACATACATACATACATGCATGCATACATGCATACATACATACATACATACATGCATACATACATACATACATACATACATACATACATACATACATACATACATACATACATATGTATGTGGTTCTGTGGTAAGAAGCTTGCTTCTTAACCACTGGTTTCCTATTCAGTCTCACTGCGCGGTACATTGGGTAAGTGTCTGCTACTATAGCCTGGGGCTGACAGAGTTCTTGTGAGTGGATTTTGTGGACGGTAATTGAAAGAAGCCTGTACTATATATCCAGGGCGATTGAAAAGTAACTCCCTATTTTAAAATACTTATAAAGTATTCATTATTTGTAATTTTCATTTTTAAAAATGTATATGAGAGGAAAGCATTTAGTATGAGGTCTTATTTAAAATTCGATATGGGCTCCAGATGTCGCCACCAGCTTCATGAATTGTTCCGGAATTGCATCAACTAATGTCACATGAAACCTCTTGTAAGATGGAAGACATATAACTTCTCGCATTTCCCCTTCAAGTTCCTCCAAAGTCTTTGGTTTGGTACAGTAGAATTGTTTGTTTAACTAACCCCAAAGAAAAAAGTCACTGGGTGTTAAGTCGAGATTCCTGGCTGGCTACTTATGCGGACCACGATGATCGATCTATCTCCTGGCGAAGTGGGTATTAACCCATTCACGAACGACAAGAGCTATACGATTACAGATTAAATTCTCATACTTCAAAAAACAAACAAAGAAATTTCAAGAAAACATTTACTATTAATCAATAAGTATTTTAAAACGGAGATATTTTTTAATCACACTGGATATGTATACATTTATGTGTATGTTTGTGTTTGTCATTCTTTTGTATGTATGTATGTATGTATATATATATATATATGTGCGTTTACTACAGCATTAGAGCATTTTAGCTCTTATTTCTAACTATGTTGGTGTTTCGTAACACCCTAGTCACATTCAGTAACAATTATAACTCTCCTTTTTGGTGAAACATTGTAAGCTGCTGTTTATATTAATTTTACATATATTTATATATTATATATAGATAGATAGATAGATACATACATACATACATACATACATACATACATACATAGCTAGATAGATCGATACATACATACATACACATATACGTACGTACATACATACATACATACATACATACATACATACATACATACATGCATACATATATACATACATATAGACATAGATAGATAGATAGATATAGATATAGATAGATGTGTGTGTGTGTGTGTGTGTGTGTGTGTGTGTGTGTGTGTGTGTGTGTGTGTGTGTGTGTGTGTGTGTGTGTGTGTGTGCGTGCGTGCGTGTACATGAAAGCAGAAAGAAAGCAAAGACTTGTGATTTTTTAGACGATGACTATCTCAGTATAAATATATACAAATTTATATATAAAACATGCACAGAAAACAAACGACAGAGAAAATTAAAAAGGAGGATGTAAGGAATTACGAGTTCAACAGCTGTTTCTAGGGGCTCGGACATCCATCATAATGGTGGTAGATGTTGTTCACGAAAATATGCACCCAGTAATGGAAATAAATAAACAGTGGATAAACTTCTCTAGTTACTTGCTTTCCAATGTGTCCGTTCATTATAAGACACACTGCATATAATGCTCATATAATCTATTGAGAAAACCAGCAAAGCTCAAGGGCTGCAAAATACATTTACAATATGTTGTCGCATCTTAAAACTATAAACCTAGTTTTCTTTACTTTTAATTATTATTACTAAAATAAAATGAAACTCTAGGTTTACAGTGACATCTTTATGGCTTCTCTTCTAATTCACATTTAGCAATAATTTATGAAATGTATTCGGTGTTAATAATCTGTGAAAACTAGGAAAATAGATTAGAATATCGAAGAAAAATATTACTTTGTTTCCGAAACGGTGTACAAAGAATTTCTTAATATATGGATCGGTAAAACTAGAAGCAGATGAAGGTATAAATAATAGCAGATAAATATTGTGATACAAATACCCTTTGGACACAAAATGTCAAACATTGTCCGTGGGAGTCGAACCCACATTTCCTGTAAGAATGACACGAGATCTACCATTGGATCTAAGCAATTCATTTTGAATTCCTTTTCCAATTTTGGAAACTTGATTCTTACCAACAATATAAACATCATATATATATATATATATATATATATATATATATATATATATATATATATATATGCGCATACAAATATATAATTTTACATTGAAGATAAAGATTACTCAATACATGTAGAGAATGTGTTTATTATCTTTAACAAGAATAGTGTTGGTTGAGTGACTGCGAAGATTTCGACCTGTTTTTACCTTCGTCAGACTGTCCGATGAATGTTAAATAGACCTAAACTTCAAAGTCACTATTAACACTATCTTTGTTAAAGATTTATATTCAATATATATATATATATATATATATATATATATATATAGGGAGAGAGAGAGAGAGAGAGAGAGAGAGAGAGAGAGAGAGAGAGAGAGATTTCGTTTTGGGATTTGATTTGGGTTATGCCTCAATGCGACTGCTATCTAGCACCTTGGGATGATCTCTACTCAACCGCTACACAACTGCTACTCGATTGCTACTCAACACACCTTCCGCGGCCAGACTACCTTTATTTATATGTCTTGGGAGATCCTACTTCTTCGCCTGGGTGCGTCAACACAACAGTTTGCAAGATTCTTTATGTCAGCTCGTGTGTTGAAGCATATTTTGTTGTGTCTGGGGAGAGTCATTCTCTTTTAATGCCTTATTATTTAACACATTCACCGGTCAACTTTACCTGTGAGAGTGTTAAATGATAAAGCACTAAATGTGAATGACTCTCCCGAAACACAACAATATATATCATCATCAATATCATCATCGTCATCCTTTTCATCATCATTTAACGTTACTTTTATATACTGGCGAAGGTTGGCGGTTGAAGAGGAGCTGGGAAGCCAGAGACTGCGTTGAGCAATGTCTGCTTTGGTAGAGTGAACTACGTACTTCTTCTTTTTCTGACACCCCCACCTGTGTGGTCGCCAAACACATACAAATCAAGATTCCTCAACAGAGTAGGTTATAATATCGAGGAATATCAATGTATGATAAAACAACTGACCATTTTTATATATTTAGTTTTTGAATTGTTTCCATGGGTGGAAAATATTGTATGTTATTCCCCCTAGACAATTTTCTAAATGCCAAGATCAATGGATTGGCAGCACGGCGAACAAAATGTCGATTTTGCATCTATTTCCACATTTGTTGTAGGTGTATGCAAGGCGGGGAGCTTGGTGAAAGGAATTAGAGCAGATTTGAAGAGAATTAACCAAATATAATTGAATTAAGCTTAGTTGTTGGCTCCAGATCAATCTGAAATTTGAAGCCTTAGCTCAAAGTTATCCCTGTTATGACCACCTGAAGTTTAGTTGTATATGCACGAGGTTTGATCAATAAGTATTATCTTGACTGTTGCCATAGTAACGAAGCTAAAGCACACACAATAAAGCCGCTTGGCAAAGATTGGCTATGAACTCTGTTGTATATGCGCACTAAGTTTTAACGTTCTACCTCGTTTTTGTTGTTTACAGCAGTGCTTGGTAGGAAGGTGTGTAGCATGTGATCGTTGCATTGACCATGACAGAGAAAGTTATCATGGTGATACCTGTTCAGAGGCCTGCTCAAAGTTGCCCAAAGCGTATGAAGAGGAGTGTATGAACCGTACTCAAGTGTACGAGTGATTCAGACGTTTCCAGGATGGTCGAAAAATGTGGATAGTTACGAATGTTCTGAGAGACCTGTAACCAGCAGAACTGAGAAAAACATCGCAGATGTCCGTGAAGCTGGCTGGCTACTTATGCGGACCACGATGATCCATCTATCTCCTGGCGAAGTGGGTATTAACCCATTCACGAACGACAAGAGCTATACGATTACAGATTAAATTCTCATACTTCAAAAAACAAACAAAGAAATTTCAAGAAAACATTTACTATTAATCAATAAGTATTTTAAAACGGAGATATTTTTTAATCACACTGGATATGTATACATTTATGTGTATGTTTGTGTTTGTCATTCTTTTGTATGTATGTATGTATGTATATATATATATGTGCGTTTACTACAGCATTAGAGCATTTTAGCTCTTATTTCTAACTATGTTGGTGTTTCGTAACACCCTAGTCACATTCAGTAACAATTATAACTCTCCTTTTTGGTGAAACATTGTAAGCTGCTGTTTATATTAATTTTACATATATTTATATATTATATATAGATAGATAGATAGATACATACATACATACATACATACATACATACATACATACATACATACATACATACATACATACATATATACATACATATAGACATAGATAGATAGATAGATATAGATATAGATAGATGTGTGTGTGTGTGTGTGTGTGTATGTGTGTGTGTGTGTGTGTGTGTGTGTGTGTGTGTGTGTGTGTGTGTGTGTGTGTGTGTGTGTGTGTGTGTGCGTGCGTGCGTGTACATGAAAGCAGAAAGAAAGCAAAGACTTGTGATTTTTTAGACGATGACTATCTCAGTATAAATATATACAAATTTATATATAAAACATGCACAGAAAACAAACGACAGAGAAAATTAAAAAGGAGGATGTATGGAATTACGAGTTCAACAGCTGTTTCTAGGGGCTCGGACATCCATCATAATGTTGGTAGATGTTGTTCACGAAAATATGCACCCAGTAATGGAAATAAATAAACAGTGGATAAACTTCTCTAGTTACTTGCTTTCCAATGTGTCCGTTCATTATAAGACACACTGCATATAATGCTCATATAATCTATTGAGAAAACCAGCAAAGCTCAAGGGCTGCAAAATACATTTACAATATGTTGTCGCATCTTAAAACTATAAACCTAGTTTTCTTTACTTTTAATTATTATTACTAAAATAAAATGAAACTCTAGGTTTACAGTGACATCTTTATGGCTTCTCTTCTAATTCACATTTAGCAATAATTTATGAAATGTATTCGGTGTTAATAATCTGTGAAAACTAGGAAAATAGATTAGAATATCGAAGAAAAATATTACTTTGTTTCCGAAACGGTGTACAAAGAATTTCTTAATATATGGATCGGTAAAACTAGAAGCAGATGAAGGTATAAATAATAGCAGATAAATATTGTGATACAAATACCCTTTGGACACAAAATGTCAAACATTGTCCGTGGGAGTCGAACCCACATTTCCTGTAAGAATGACACGAGATCTACCATTGGATCTAAGCAATTCATTTTGAATTCCTTTTCCAATTTTGGAAACTTGATTCTTACCAACAATATAAACATCATATATGTATATATATATATATATATATATATATATATATATATATATATATGCGCATACAAATATATAATTTTACATTGAAGATAAAGATTACTCAATACATGTAGAGAATGTGTTTATTATCTTTAACAAGAATAGTGTTGGTTGAGTGACTGCGAAGATTTCGACCTGTTTTTACCTTCGTCAGACTGTCCGATGAATGTTAAATAGACCTAAACTTCAAAGTCACTATTAACACTATCTTTGTTAAAGATTTATATTCAATATATATATATATATATATATATATATATATATATATATATATATATATATAGAGAGAGAGAGAGAGAGAGAGAGAGAGAGAGAGAGAGATTTCGTTTTGGGATTTGATTTGGGTTATGCCTCAATGCGACTGCTATCTAGCACCTTGGGATGATCTCTACTCAACCGCTACACAACTGCTACTCGATTGCTACTCAACACACCTTCCGCGGCCAGACTACCTTTATTTATATGTCTTGGGAGATCCTACTTCTTCGCCTGGGTGCGTCAACACAACAGTTTGCAAGATTCTTTATGTCAGCTCGTGTGTTGAAGCATATTTTGTTGTGTCTGGGGAGAGTCATTCTCTTTTAATGCCTTATTATTTAACACATTCACCGGTCAACTTTACCTGTGAGGGTGTTAAATGATAAAGCACTAAATGTGAATGACTCTCCCGAAACACAACAATATATATCATCATCAATATCATCATCGTCATCCTTTTCATCATCATTTAACGTTACTTTTATATACTGGCGAAGGTTGGCGGTTGAAGAGGAGCTGGGAAGCCAGAGACTGCGTTGAGCAATGTCTGCTTTGGTAGAGTGAACTACGTACTTCTTCTTTTTCTGACACCCCCACCTGTGTGGTCGCCAAACACATACAAATCAAGATTCCTCAACAGAGTAGGTTATAATATCGAGGAATATCAATGTATGATAAAACAACTGACCATTTTTATATATTTAGTTTTTGAATTGTTTCCATGGGTGGAAAATATTGTATGTTATTCCCCCTAGACAATTTTCTAAATGCCAAGATCAATGGATTGGCAGCACGGCGAACAAAATGTCGATTTTGCATCTATTTCCACATTTGTTGTAGGTGTATGCAAGGCGGGGAGCTTGGTGAAAGGAATTAGAGCAGATTTGAAGAGAATTAACCAAATATAATTGAATTAAGCTTAGTTGTTGGCTCCAGATCAATCTGAAATTTGAAGCCTTAGCTCAAAGTTATCCCTGTTATGACCACCTGAAGTTTAGTTGTATATGCACCAGGTCTGATCAATAAGGATTATCTTGACTGTTGCCATAGTAACGAAGCTAAAGCACACACAATAAAGCCGCTTGGCAAAGATTGGCTATGAACTCTGTTGTATATGCGCACTAAGTTTTAACGTTCTACCTCGTTTTTGTTGTTTACAGCAGTGCTTGGTAGGAAGGTGTGTAGCATGTGATCGTTGCATTGACCATGACAGAGAAAGTTATCATGGTGATACCTGTTCAGAGGCCTGCTCAAAGTTGCCCAAAGCGTATGAAGAGGAGTGTATGAACCGTACTCAAGTGTACGAGTGATTCAGACGTTTCCAGGATGGTCGAAAAATGTGGATAGTTATGAATGTTCTGAGAGACCTGTAACCAGCAGAACTGAGAAAAACATCGCAGATGTCCGTGAAGCTGGCTGGCTACTTATGCGGACCACGATGATCCATCTATCTCCTGGCGAAGTGGGTATTAACCCATTCACGAACGACAAGAGCTATACGATTACAGATTAAATTCTCATACTTCAAAAAACAAACAAAGAAATTTCAAGAAAACATTTACTATTAATCAATAAGTATTTTAAAACGGAGATATTTTTTAATCACACTGGATATGTATACATTTATGTGTATGTTTGTGTTTGTCATTCTTTTGTATGTATGTATGTATGTATGTATATATATATATGTGCGTTTACTACAGCATTAGAGCATTTTAGCTCTTATTTCTAACTATGTTGGTGTTTCGTAACACCCTAGTCACATTCAGTAACAATTATAACTCTCCTTTTTGGTGAAACATTGTAAGCTGCTGTTTATATTAATTTTACATATATTTATATATTATATATAGATAGATAGATAGATACATACATACATACATACATACATACATACATACATACATACATACATATATACATACATACATATAGACATAGATAGATAGATAGATATAGATATAGATAGATGTGTGTGTGTGTGTGTGTGTGTGTGTATGTGTGTGTGTGTGTGTGTGTGTGTGTGTGTGTGTGTGTGTGTGTGTGTGTGTGTGCGTGCGTGCGTGTACATGAAAGCAGAAAGAAAGCAAAGACTTGTGATTTTTTAGACGATGACTATCTCAGTATAAATATATACAAATTTATATATAAAACATGCACAGAAAACAAACGACAGAGAAAATTAAAAAGGAGGATGTAAGGAATTACGAGTTCAACAGCTGTTTCTAGGGGCTCGGACATCCATCATAATGTTGGTAGATGTTGTTCACGAAAATATGCACCCAGTAATGGAAATAAATAAACAGTGGATAAACTTCTCTAGTTACTTGCTTTCCAATGTGTCCGTTCATTATAAGACACACTGCATATAATGCTCATATAATCTATTGAGAAAACCAGCAAAGCTCAAGGGCTGCAAAATACATTTACAATATGTTGTCGCATCTTAAAACTATAAACCTAGTTTTCTTTACTTTTAATTATTATTACTAAAATAAAATGAAACTCTAGGTTTACAGTGACATCTTTATGGCTTCTCTTCTAATTCACATTTAGCAATAATTTATGAAATGTATTCGGTGTTAATAATCTGTGAAAACTAGGAAAATAGATTAGAATATCGAAGAAAAATATTACTTTGTTTCCGAAACGGTGTACAAAGAATTTCTTAATATATGGATCGGTAAAACTAGAAGCAGATGAAGGTATAAATAATAGCAGATAAATATTGTGATACAAATACCCTTTGGACACAAAATGTCAAACATTGTCCGTGGGAGTCGAACCCACATTTCCTGTAAGAATGACACGAGATCTACCATTGGATCTAAGCAATTCATTTTGAATTCCTTTTCCAATTTTGGAAACTTGATTCTTACCAACAATATAAACATCATATATATATATATATATATATATATATATATATATATATATATATATATATATGCGCATACAAATATATAATTTTACATTGAAGATAAAGATTACTCAATACATGTAGAGAATGTGTTTATTATCTTTAACAAGAATAGTGTTGGTTGAGTGACTGCGAAGATTTCGACCTGTTTTTACCTTCGTCAGACTGTCCGATGAATGTTAAATAGACCTAAACTTCAAAGTCACTATTAACACTATCTTTGTTAAAGATTTATATTCAATATATATATATATATATATATATATATATATATAGGGAGAGAGAGAGAGAGAGAGAGAGAGAGAGAGAGAGAGAGAGAGAGAGAGATTTCGTTTTGGGATTTGATTTGGGTTATGCCTCAATGCGACTGCTATCTAGCACCTTGGGATGATCTCTACTCAACCGCTACACAACTGCTACTCGATTGCTACTCAACACACCTTCCGCGGCCAGACTACCTTTATTTATATGTCTTGGGAGATCCTACTTCTTCGCCTGGGTGCGTCAACACAACAGTTTGCAAGATTCTTTATGTCAGCTCGTGTGTTGAAGCATATTTTGTTGTGTCTGGGGAGAGTCATTCTCTTTTAATGCCTTATTATTTAACACATTCACCGGTCAACTTTACCTGTGAGAGTGTTAAATGATAAAGCACTAAATGTGAATGACTCTCCCGAAACACAACAATATATATCATCATCAATATCATCATCGTCATCCTTTTCATCATCATTTAACGTTACTTTTATATACTGGCGAAGGTTGGCGGTTGAAGAGGAGCTGGGAAGCCAGAGACTGCGTTGAGCAATGTCTGCTTTGGTAGAGTGAACTACGTACTTCTTCTTTTTCTGACACCCCCACCTGTGTGGTCGCCAAACACATACAAATCAAGATTCCTCAACAGAGTAGGTTATAATATCGAGGAATATCAATGTATGATAAAACAACTGACCATTTTTATATATTTAGTTTTTGAATTGTTTCCATGGGTGGAAAATATTGTATGTTATTCCCCCTAGACAATTTTCTAAATGCCAAGATCAATGGATTGGCAGCACGGCGAACAAAATGTCGATTTTGCATCTATTTCCACATTTGTTGTAGGTGTATGCAAGGCGGGGAGCTTGGTGAAAGGAATTAGAGCAGATTTGAAGAGAATTAACCAAATATAATTGAATTAAGCTTAGTTGTTGGCTCCAGATCAATCTGAAATTTGAAGCCTTAGCTCAAAGTTATCCCTGTTATGACCACCTGAAGTTTAGTTGTATATGCACCAGGTCTGATCAATAAGGATTATCTTGACTGTTGCCATAGTAACGAAGCTAAAGCACACACAATAAAGCCGCTTGGCAAAGATTGGCTATGAACTCTGTTGTATATGCGCACTAAGTTTTAACGTTCTACCTCGTTTTTGTTGTTTACAGCAGTGCTTGGTAGGAAGGTGTGTAGCATGTGATCGTTGCATTGACCATGACAGAGAAAGTTATCATGGTGATACCTGTTCAGAGGCCTGCTCAAAGTTGCCCAAAGCGTATGAAGAGGAGTGTATGAACCGTACTCAAGTGTACGAGTGATTCAGACGTTTCCAGGATGGTCGAAAAATGTGGATAGTTACGAATGTTCTGAGAGACCTGTAACCAGCAGAACTGAGAAAAACATCGCAGATGTCCGTGAAGCTGGCTGGCTACTTATGCGGACCACGATGATCCATCTATCTCCTGGCGAAGTGGGTATTAACCCATTCACGAACGACAAGAGCTATACGATTACAGATTAAATTCTCATACTTCAAAAAACAAACAAAGAAATTTCAAGAAAACATTTACTATTAATCAATAAGTATTTTAAAACGGAGATATTTTTTAATCACACTGGATATGTATACATTTATGTGTATGTTTGTGTTTGTCATTCTTTTGTATGTATGTATGTATGTATATATATATATGTGCGTTTACTACAGCATTAGAGCATTTTAGCTCTTATTTCTAACTATGTTGGTGTTTCGTAACACCCTAGTCACATTCAGTAACAATTATAACTCTCCTTTTTGGTGAAACATTGTAAGCTGCTGTTTATATTAATTTTACATATATTTATATATTATATATAGATAGATAGATAGATACATACATACATACATACATACATACATACATAGCTAGATAGATCGATACATACATACACATATACGTACGTACGTACATACATACATACATACATACATACATATATACATACATACATATAGACATAGATAGATAGATAGATATAGATATAGATAGATGTGTGTGTGTGTGTGTATGTGTGTGTATGTGTGTGTGTGTATGTGTGTGTGTGTGTGTGTGTGTGTGTGTGTGTGTGTGTGTGTGTGCGTGCGTGCGTATACATGAAAGCAGAAAGAAAGCAAAGACTTGTGATTTTTTAGACGATGACTATCTCAGTATAAATATATACAAATTTATATATAAAACATGCACAGAAAACAAACGACAGAGAAAATTAAAAAGGAGGATGTAAGGAATTACGAGTTCAACAGCTGTTTCTAGGGGCTTGGACATCCATCATAATGTTGGTAGATGTTGTTCACGAAAATATGCACCCAGTAATGGAAATAAATAAACAGTGGATAAACTTCTCTAGTTACTTGCTTTCCAATGTGTCCGTTCATTATAAGACACACTGCATATAATGCTCATATAATCTATTGAGAAAACCAGCAAAGCTCAAGGGCTGCAAAATACATTTACAATATGTTGTCGCATCTTAAAACTATAAACCTAGTTTTCTTTACTTTTAATTATTATTACTAAAATAAAATGAAACTCTAGGTTTACAGTGACATCTTTATGGCTTCTCTTCTAATTCACATTTAGCAATAATTTATGAAATGTATTCGGTGTTAATAATCTGTGAAAACTAGGAAAATAGATTAGAATATCGAAGAAAAATATTACTTTGTTTCCGAAACGGTGTACAAAGAATTTCTTAATATATGGATCGGTAAAACTAGAAGCAGATGAAGGTATAAATAATAGCAGATAAATATTGTGATACAAATACCCTTTGGACACAAAATGTCAAACATTGTCCGTGGGAGTCGAACCCACATTTCCTGTAAGAATGACACGAGATCTACCATTGGATCTAAGCAATTCATTTTGAATTCCTTTTCCAATTTTGGAAACTTGATTCTTACCAACAATATAAACATCATATATGTATATATATATATGTATATATATATATATATATATATATATATATATATATATATATATATATATATATATATATATATATATATATATATATATATATATATATATATATATATATATGCGCATATAAATATATAATTTTACATTGAAGATAAAGATTACTCAATACATGTAGAGAATGTGTTTATTATCTTTAACAAGAATAGTGTTGGTTGAGTGACTGCGAAGATTTCGACCTGTTTTTACCTTCGTCAGACTGTCCGATGAATGTTAAATAGACCTAAACTTCAAAGTCACTATTAACACTATTTTTGTTAAAGATTTATATTCAATATATATATATATATATATATATAGGGAGAGAGAGAGAGAGAGAGAGAGAGATATTTCGTTTTGGGATTTGATTTGGGTTATGCCTCAATGCGACTGCTATCTAGCACCTTGGGATGATCTCTACTCAACCGCTACACAACTGCTACTCGATTGCTACTCAACACACCTTCCGCGGCCAGACTACCTTTATTTATATGTCTTGGGAGATCCTACTTCTTCGCCTGGGTGCGTCAACACAACAGTTTGCAAGATTCTTTATGTCAGCTCGTGTGTTGAAGCATATTTTGTTGTGTCTGGGGAGAGTCATTCTCTTTTAATGCCTTATTATTTAACACATTCACCGGTCAACTTTACCTGTGAGGGTGTTAAATGATAAAGCACTAAATGTGAATGACTCTCCCGAAACACAACAATATATATCATCATCAATATCATCATCGTCATCCTTTTCATCATCATTTAACGTTACTTTTATATACTGGCGAAGGTTGGCGGTTGAAGAGGAGCTGGGAAGCCAGAGACTGCGTTGAGCAATGTCTGCTTTGGTAGAGTGAACTACGTACTTCTTCTTTTTCTGACACCCCCACCTGTGTGGTCGCCAAACACATACAAATCAAGATTCCTCAACAGAGTAGGTTATAATATCGAGGAATATCAATGTATGATAAAACAACTGACCATTTTTATATATTTAGTTTTTGAATTGTTTCCATGGGTGGAAAATATTGTATGTTATTCCCCCTAGACAATTTTCTAAATGCCAAGATCAATGGATTGGCAGCACGGCGAACAAAATGTCGATTTTGCATCTATTTCCACATTTGTTGTAGGTGTATGCAAGGCGGGGAGCTTGGTGAAAGGAATTAGAGCAGATTTGAAGAGAATTAACCAAATATAATTGAATTAAGCTTAGTTGTTGGCTCCAGATCAATCTGAAATTTGAAGCCTTAGCTCAAAGTTATCCCTGTTATGACCACCTGAAGTTTAGTTGTATATGCACGAGGTTTGATCAATAAGTATTATCTTGACTGTTGCCATAGTAACGAAGCTAAAGCACACACAATAAAGCCGCTTGGCAAAGATTGGCTATGAACTCTGTTGTATATGCGCACTAAGTTTTAACGTTCTACCTCGTTTTTGCTGTTTACAGCAGTGCTTGGTAGGAAGGTGTGTAGCATGTGATCGTTGCATTGACCATGACAGAGAAAGTTATCATGGTGATACCTGTTCAGAGGCCTGCTCAAAGTTGCCCAAAGCGTATGAAGAGGAGTGTATGAACCGTACTCAAGTGTACGAGTGATTCAGACGTTTCCAGGATGGTCGAAAAATGTGGATAGTTACGAATGTTCTGAGAGACCTGTAACCAGCAGAACTGAGAAAAACATCGCAGATGTCCGTGAAGCTGGCTGGCTACTTATGCGGACCACGATGATCCATCTATCTCCTGGCGAAGTGGGTATTAACCCATTCACGAACGACAAGAGCTATACGATTACAGATTAAATTCTCATACTTCAAAAAACAAACAAAGAAATTTCAAGAAAACATTTACTATTAATCAATAAGTATTTTAAAACGGAGATATTTTTTAGTCACACTGGATATGTATACATTTATGTGTATGTTTGTGTTTGTCATTCTTTTGTATGTATGTATGTATGTATATATATATATGTGCGTTTACTACAGCATTAGAGCATTTTAGCTCTTATTTCTAACTATGTTGGTGTTTCGTAACACCCTAGTCACATTCAGTAACAATTATAACTCTCCTTTTTGGTGAAACATTGTAAGCTGCTGTTTATATTAATTTTACATATATTTATATATTATATATTTATATATTATATATAGATAGATAGATAGATACATACATACATACATACATACATACATACATACATACATATATACATACATACATATAGACATAGATAGATAGATAGATATAGATATAGATAGATGTGTGTGTGTGTGTATGTGTGTGTGTGTATGTGTGTGTGTGTGTGTGTGTGTGTGTGTGTGTGTGTGTGTGTGTGTGTGTGTGTGTGCGTGCGTGCGTGTACATGAAAGCAGAAAGAAAGCAAAGACTTGTGATTTTTTAGACGATGACTATCTCAGTATAAATATATACAAATTTATATATAAAACATGCACAGAAAACAAACGACAGAGAAAATTAAAAAGGAAGATGTAAGGAATTACGAGTTCAACAGCTGTTTCTAGGGGCTCGGACATCCATCATAATGTTGGTAGATGTTGTTCACGAAAATATGCACCCAGTAATGGAAATAAATAAACAGTGGATAAACTTCTCTAGTTACTTGCTTTCCAATGTGTCCGTTCATTATAAGACACACTGCATATAATGCTCATATAATCTATTGAGAAAACCAGCAAAGCTCAAGGGCTGCAAAATACATTTACAATATGTTGTCGCATCTTAAAACTATAAACCTAGTTTTCTTTACTTTTAATTATTATTACTAAAATAAAATGAAACTCTAGGTTTACAGTGACATCTTTATGGCTTCTCTTCTAATTCACATTTAGCAATAATTTATGAAATGTATTCGGTGTTAATAATCTGTGAAAACTAGGAAAATAGATTAGAATATCGAAGAAAAATATTACTTTGTTTCCGAAACGGTGTACAAAGAATTTCTTAATATATGGATCGGTAAAACTAGAAGCAGATGAAGGTATAAATAATAGCAGATAAATATTGTGATACAAATACCCTTTGGACACAAAATGTCAAACATTGTCCGTGGGAGTCGAACCCACATTTCCTGTAAGAATGACACGAGATCTACCATTGGATATAAGCAATTCATTTTGAATTCCTTTTCCAATTTTGGAAACTTGATTCTTACCAACAATATAAACATCATATATGTATATATATATATATATATATATATATATATATATATATATATATATATATATATATATATATATATATATATATATATATATATATATATATATATATATATATATATATATATATATATATATGCGCATACAAATATATAATTTTACATTGAAGATAAAGATTACTCAATACATGTAGAGAATGTGTTTATTATCTTTAACAAGAATAGTGTTGGTTGAGTGACTGCGAAGATTTCGACCTGTTTTTACCTTCGTCAGACTGTCCGATGAATGTTAAATAGACCTAAACTTCAAAGTCACTATTAACACTATTTTTGTTAAAGATTTATATTCAATATATATATATATATATATATATATATATATATATATATATATATAGGGAGAGAGAGAGAGAGAGAGATTTCGTTTTGGGATTTGATTTGGGTTATGCCTCAATGCGACTATCTAGCACCTTGGGATGATCTCTACTCAACCGCTACACAACTGCTACTCGATTGCTACTCAACACACCTTCCGCGGCCAGACTACCTTTATTTATATGTCTTGGGAGATCCTACTTCTTCGCCTGGGTGCGTCAACACAACAGTTTGCAAGATTCTTTATGTCAGCTCGTGTGTTGAAGCATATTTTGTTGTGTCTGGGGAGAGTCATTCTCTTTTAATGCCTTATTATTTAACACATTCACCGGTCAACTTTACCTGTGAGAGTGTTAAATGATAAAGCACTAAATGTGAATGACTCTCCCGAAACACAACAATATATATCATCATCAATATCATCATCGTCATCCTTTTCATCATCATTTAACGTTACTTTTATATACTGGCGAAGGTTGGCGGTTGAAGAGGAGCTGGGAAGCCAGAGACTGCGTTGAGCAATGTCTGCTTTGGTAGAGTGAACTACGTACTTCTTCTTTTTCTGACACCCCCACCTGTGTGGTCGCCAAACACATACAAATCAAGATTCCTCAACAGAGTAGGTTATAATATCGAGGAATATCAATGTATGATAAAACAACTGACCATTTTTATATATTTAGTTTTTGAATTGTTTCCATGCGTGGAAAATATTGTATGTTATTCCCCCTAGACAATTTTCTAAATGCCAAGATCAATGGATTGGCAGCACGGCGAACAAAATGTCGATTTTGCATCTATTTCCACATTTGTTGTAGGTGTATGCAAGGCGGGGAGCTTGGTGAAAGGAATTAGAGCAGATTTGAAGAGAATTAACCAAATATAATTGAATTAAGCTTAGTTGTTGGCTCCAGATCAATCTGAAATTTGAAGCCTTAGCTCAAAGTTATCCCTGTTATGACCACCTGAAGTTTAGTTGTATATGCACCAGGTCTGATCAATAAGGATTATCTTGACTGTTGCCATAGTAACGAAGCTAAAGCACACACAATAAAGCCGCTTGGCAAAGATTGGCTATGAACTCTGTTGTATATGCGCACTAAGTTTTAACGTTCTACCTCGTTTTTGTTGTTTACAGCAGTGCTTGGTAGGAAGGTGTGTAGCATGTGATCGTTGCATTGACCATGACAGAGAAAGTTATCATGGTGATACCTGTTCAGAGGCCTGCTCCAAGTTGCCCAAAGCGTATGAAGAGGAGTGTATGAACCGTACTCAAGTGTACGAGTGATTCAGACGTTTCCAGGATGGTGGAAAAATGTGGATAGTTACGAATGTTCTGAGAGACCTGTAACCAGCAGAACTGAGAAAAACATCGCAGATGTCCGTGAAACTGGCTGGCTACTTATGCGGACCACGATGATCCATCTATCTCCTGGCGAAGTGGGTATTAACCCATTCACGAACGACAAGAGCTATACGATTACAGATTAAATTCTCATACTTCAAAAAACAAACAAAGAAATTTCAAGAAAACATTTACTATTAATCAATAAGTATTTTAAAACGGAGATATTTTTTAATCACACTGGATATGTATACATTTATGTGTATGTTTGTGTTTGTCATTCTTTTGTATGTATGTATGTATGTATATATATATATGTGCGTTTACTACAGCATTAGAGCATTTTAGCTCTTATTTCTAACTATGTTGGTGTTTCGTAACACCCTAGTCACATTCAGTAACAATTATAACTCTCCTTTTTGGTGAAACATTGTAAGCTGCTGTTTATATTAATTTTACATATATTTATATATTATATATAGATAGATAGATAGATAGATACATACATACATACATACATACATACATACATACATACATACATACATATATACATACATACATATAGACATAGATAGATAGATAGATATAGATATAGATAGATGTGTGTGTGTGTGTGTGTGTATGTGTGTGTGTGTATGTGTGTGTGTGTGTGTGTGTGTGTGTGTGTGTGTGTGTGTGTGCGTGCGTGCGTGTACATGAAAGCAGAAAGAAAGCAAAGACTTGTGATTTTTTAGACGATGACTATCTCAGTATAAATATATACAAATTTATATATAAAACATGCACAGAAAACAAACGACAGAGAAAATTAAAAAGGAAGATGTAAGGAATTACGAGTTCAACAGCTGTTTCTAGGGGCTCGGACATCCATCATAATGTTGGTAGATGTTGTTCACGAAAATATGCACCCAGTAATGGAAATAAATAAACAGTGGATAAACTTCTCTAGTTACTTGCTTTCCAATGTGTCCGTTCATTATAAGACACACTGCATATAATGCTCATATAATCTATTGAGAAAACCAGCAAAGCTCAAGGGCTGCAAAATACATTTACAATATGTTGTCGCATCTTAAAACTATAAACCTAGTTTTCTTTACTTTTAATTATTATTACTAAAATAAAATGAAACTCTAGGTTTACAGTGACATCTTTATGGCTTCTCTTCTAATTCACATTTAGCAATAATTTATGAAATGTATTCGGTGTTAATAATCTGTGAAAACTAGGAAAATAGATTAGAATATCGAAGAAAAATATTACTTTGTTTCCGAAACGGTGTACAAAGAATTTCTTAATATATGGATCGGTAAAACTAGAAGCAGATGAAGGTATAAATAATAGCAGATAAATATTGTGATACAAATACCCTTTGGACACAAAATGTCAAACATTGTCCGTGGGAGTCGAACCCACATTTCCTGTAAGAATGACACGAGATCTACCATTGGATCTAAGCAATTCATTTTGAATTCCTTTTCCAATTTTGGAAACTTGATTCTTACCAACAATATAAACATCATATATGTATATATATATATATATATATATATATATATATATATATATATATATATATATATATATATGCGCATACAAATATATAATTTTACATTGAAGATAAAGATTACTCAATACATGTAGAGAATGTGTTTATTATCTTTAACAAGAATAGTGTTGGTTGAGTGACTGCGAAGATTTCGACCTGTTTTTACCTTCGTCAGACTGTCCGATGAATGTTAAATAGACCTAAACTTCAAAGTCACTATTAACACTATTTTTGTTAAAGATTTATATTCAATATATATATATATATATATATATATATATATATATATATATATATATATATATATATATATATATATATAGGGAGAGAGAGAGAGAGAGAGAGAGAGAGAGAGAGAGAGAGAGAGAGAGAGAGATTTTGCTTTGGGATTTGATTTGGGTTATGCCTCAATGCGACTATCTAGCACCTTTGGATGATCTCTACTCAACCGCTACACAACTGCTACTCGATTGCTACTCAACACACCTTCCGCGGCCAGACTACCTTTATTTATGTCTTGGGAGATCCTACTTCTTCGCCTGGGTGCGTCAACACAACAGTTTGCAAGATTCTTTATGTCAGCTCGTGTGTTGAAGCATATTTTGTTGTGTCTGGGGAGAGTCATTCTCTTTTAATGCCTTATTATTTAACACATTCACCGGTCAACTTTACCTGTGAGAGTGTTAAATGATAAAGCACTAAATGTGAATGACTCTCCCGAAACACAACAATATATATCATCATCAATATCATCATCGTCATCCTTTTCATCATCATTTAACGTTACTTTTATATACTGGCGAAGGTTGGCGGTTGAAGAGGAGCTGGGAAGCCAGAGACTGCGTTGAGCAATGTCTGCTTTGGTAGAGTGAACTACGTACTTCTTCTTTTTCTGACACCCCCACCTGTGTGGTCGCCAAACACATACAAATCAAGATTCCTCAACAGAGTAGGTTATAATATCGAGGAATATCAATGTATGATAAAACAACTGACCATTTTTATATATTTAGTTTTTGAATTGTTTCCATGCGTGGAAAATATTGTATGTTATTCCCCCTAGACAATTTTCTAAATGCCAAGATCAATGGATTGGCAGCACGGCGAACAAAATGTCGATTTTGCATCTATTTCCACATTTGTTGTCGGTGTATGCAAGGCGGGGAGCTTGGTGAAAGGAATTAGAGCAGATTTGAAGAGAATTAACCAAATATAATTGAATTAAGCTTAGTTGTTGGCTCCAGATCAATCTGAAATTTGAAGCCTTAGCTCAAAGTTATCCCTGTTATGACCACCGGAAGTTTAGTTGTATATGCACCAGGTCTGATCAATAAGTATTATCTTGACTGTTGCCATAGTAACGAAGCTAAAGCACACACAATAAAGCCGCTTGGCAAAGATTGGCTATGAACTCTGTTGTATATGCGCACTAAGTTTTAACGTTCTACCTCGTTTTTGTTGTTTACAGCAGTGCTTGGTAGGAAGGTGTGTAGCATGTGATCGTTGCATTGACCATGACAGAGAAAGTTATCATGGTGATACCTGTTCAGAGGCCTGCTCAAAGTTGCCCAAAGCGTATGAAGAGGAGTGTATGAACCGTACTCAAGTGTACGAGTGATTCAGACGTTTCCAGGATGGTCGAAAAATGTGGATAGTTACGAATGTTCTGAGAGACCTGTAACCAGCAGAACTGAGAAAAACATCGCAGATGTCCGTGAAGCTGTGGGGAAAAATCGTCGAATCACCAACCATGAGTTACCAGAGGATGCACAGATTAGTGGCGGTTCAGTTCAGTCCATTATCACTGAAGATTTGGGTATGAGACGCGTGTCTGCCAAGTTTGTACCAAAACTGCTTTCAGCTGACCAAGAGAAACTCGGGTTTCAGTTGGATAACATATTGTTGATTGTGTCGAGAATGCTGAAGACTTTTTGAAAATTTTGCTTAGGCCTCTGAGCAGGTATCGCCAAGCTTTTGGCAAAATTTGATGCAGATTCTCTGCTCAACTTTCTCTGTCATGGTCAATGCGATGATCACACGCTACACACGTTCCTTCCAAGCACTGCTGTGAATAGCGGAAGTGAGCTAGAATGTTAAAACTTAGTGCACATGCACAGCAGAATTCAAGGTCAAATTGTGACAAACGGCTTCACTCTGCGTGTTTTAGCTTTGCTACTATGGCAACAGTCCGGAAACGTGTGTTATTCCTGGTTTTGAAGACGTCAGGATATGATTTGTGAAATACTTAACTGCTTCTTTTAGCAGATTCATCACCAGTATAAGTTTTGTAACTATAGGCAAATATGAATAATTGTCAAAGTTGTATATAAATAATATTCTTTTCTCTCGGCAACTGTTATCTGTAGAGCAACAGCTGTTGAAAACAAAACGATTATATATATATATATATATATATATATATACATACAAATATACATAATCACACACATATATATATATATGTGTGTGTCTGTGTGTTTATATATGCACACATACATAGATACACACACACATATACACGCACGCATATGTACATATACATACATATATATATTACTCGACTTCGTTTGTCACGGATAACCATGGGTGCACCTAACAGGTTCCCCTCTGAGGTACAATCTTGGTGGAAAGTCGCCTCACCGGCGAGCGCACACCCTAGGGTTGTTTTTGTGGAATACCAGCAGTCACCCATGCATACCAGCCTCCCCTCTCCACGCCACCAGTGTTATCCAAGGGAAAGGCAAAGGGGCCGATACAGCTTGGCACCTGTGACGTCGCAACTCATTTCTACAGCTGAGTGAACTGGAGCAACGTGAAATAAAGTGTCGTGCTCAAGAACACAACACGCAGCCCGGTCCGGGAATCCAACTCACAACCTCGCGATCGTATGCTCGATGCTCTACCACTGAGCCTTGCGCCTTCACACACACACACACTTACATACTTGAGAATGGATTCGTGGCGTTCAATCATATAATAATATAAATAAATAATATTTAAATATATCCATATATACATACATATATGTACGTACCTACATATATATATATATATATATATATATATATATATATATATATATATATATATATATATATATATATATATATATATATACACACACACACACATATATGGGTATAGGACATCAAAAAATGTCAACAAAATGAGAAACGAGAACATAAAAAACAAAAACATAGAAAACGAACTTTTTTTTCGAACAACGAAAGAAAAAAATAGAGAAATGAGACATGCAACATAAAGAACATTCCCACCATCAGTTGTCCCCTGTTTTATATACTCCGCGTTTAGAATGTAGGGACAACATACACACATATACATGCATACATACATACATACATACATACATACATACGTATGTATGTATCTATGTATGTATCTATGTATGTGTGTGTGTGTGTGTATGTATATATATATATATATATATATATATATATATATATATATAGGCGCAGGAGTGGCTGTGTGGTATGTAGCTTGCTTACCAACCACATGGCTCCGGGTTCAGTCCCACTGCGTGGCACCTTGAGCAAGTGTTTTCTACTATAGCTTTGGCTCGGCCAAAGCCCTATGAGTGGATTTGGTAGGCGGAAACTGAAAGAAGCCCGTCGTATATATATATATATATATATAATTATATACTCTTTTACTTGTTTCAGTCATTTGACTGCGGCCATGTAGGAGCACCGCCTTTAGTCAGAGAAATCAACCCCAAGAGTTTGTAGGCCTAGAACTTATTCTATCGGTCCCTTTGCCGAACTGCTAGTTGACGGTGACATAAACACACCAGCATCGGTTATCAAGCGATGTTGGGGGACAAACATATACACACACACACATACATATATACATATATATATAAAGGAAATGTGTGTGTGTGTGCGCGCACGCGTGTCTGTCTGTCTGTCTGACTGTATGTATGTATATATGTATGTATGTATGTACAGTGTTTATTTTGTGTTTAAAAAATGACAAAAATTAGAATTAGTTAAAAATTGTTTTATTTACAAAGATATCCGATAGCGTGTTGATTACATAATACGTTATTTCGACCTCGTCTATGATCCCAATTTCTTGATTTTGATTACCAAACCTTAACTTTATCGGCAGAACATCAAGTCGAATATGTAGAAAATAGCAGAAATCCTCCCAACTGTGATAAAATGGAAAAGAAAATTCAAGGGAGATGACTTTAATAAAATTTACGAGATGGATAGAGTTATTTCCCTTAAATGGCTTCTGCAACTATAAAACAAATTGAAAACAATTGCAGTGTGAAGAAACACGCAAAAACCGTTAGATTCACTTCAACATTTGAATTTCCCAAAATATTTTCGTCACTTTGAGACCGTGACCTGTGCACTGACAAAATTCCGTGCTAGACGGAACATATATATATATGTTATGTATTTCGTTTTATTCATTAGATTGTGGCCACGTGACTTGAAGAATTTTAGTCGAACTAATCAACCCCAGTATTTATATTTTTTGTAAAGCTTGATACTTATTCTAGTGGTCTCTTCTGCCGAACCGCTGGATCAGTCATTGGCAGGTTGGAAGTTTGAATTTTAGATCAAAGAGTAACGATGACAATTCACAGAGACAGGTGTGGCTGTGTGGTAAGAAGTTTTCTTCTTAACCAGATGGTTTCGGGTTCAGTCCCACTGTGTGGCACCTTGGGTAAATCTCGTCTGCTATAATCACACTCGGACCAAAGCTTAGTGAATGAATTTCATTAAAGGGAAACTGAAAGAAGCCCAATATATATATATATATATATATATATATATATATATATATATATATATATATATATATATATATATATATATATATATATGACGGTGGGGAGTGTCTGTCTGTCCTCACCACCACTTGACAACCAATGTTTGGTGAAATTCGGTTGAGAATTGTGGGAATGTAAATGTTAGTCATTATACACACACGTACTGTGATTTATATAGGTGGACAATGGAGATAGACAAAATCATTTCACTTCGATAAAAAGCTTTAACAAGTATGGAAAACCCTACATACAAAAAGAAAAACTATGTCCATTTATGTCCATATATGCAGGAGCTCTGGACCAAATGTTGCGTCTGTGGAGTGCTCAGCCACTTGAACGTTAATTTCATGAGTAGGTTGTTCAGTTGAACGGATCAACTGGAACACTCGCTGTCGACGGAGTATCACTTGTTTCAAAACCAAAGGATAATATTTATATATGCACAAAGGAAAATAATCGAAGAGAAATAAAATGGCTACTTGATTTTCGTTTTTCATGAATATTTAGGCAAGAAAAAATCTCTCTCTCTCTCTCTCTCTCTCTCTCTCTCTCTCTCTCTCTCTCTCTCTCTCTCTCTCTCTCTTTCTTTCTTTCTCTTTCTCGCGCTCCTTCACTCACTATCTGTCTATCTCTCTCTCTCTCTCTCTCTCTCAACATATATATATATATATATATATATATATAAATATATTCGTTTATATTTATATAAGGGGCATTACTCTAGATTCATTCTAGTAATCGCGAAATCGGTCGATACATAGTTCAGTTATTTAATAGAAAGTTGGTCTTCTTCTGTTGGTTGTTTTTCCTCGCATTCGGTACTAAATTTGTTTATTTTGGGAAGTCCAGTGTGTGGCATTATTCTGTAGTAATGCCCCTTATATAAATATAAACGAATAATTATATTCTTGGGAATAGAAATTTCCCTTATGAATTTTTTTACACACTGGCTTCTAAAAGATTTTTATCCTTTTATGAATTTATTAATCATATATATATATACAAAAAATGTGTAACGAAGAGATGGCGGCGTGGGTTTTATCGTGGCTACCGAATAATTGTCACATATCTTTACAGATAAATTCCTCTATTTACATAATATCGAGGTCTCTTTCTTTCTTTTGTTGTCTTTTCTAATCGTTGACCAAACACCATTCAATTTTTTTTCTCCGTGCTTTTCTCCTTGTTTTTTCCTTGTTGACATTTAAAAAGTTTTTAAGCATTTTAAGACAATATCGACCTCGACGTAATTCGAACTCAGAACGTAGCTACGGGTGAAATACCGCCAATAATTCCGTCCTGCGTGCTAACGATTCTGCCAGCTCGCCGTCTTAAAAAAAAATAATAAATAAGCGATTGTAATAATATTTTGACATTTAAACATTTTTAAGCATTTTACAAGTACTGAGTCTATGGATATTATCCAATCATCACGTTCTTAGTCTCCCCCCATCCACCCACCCACTCCATGTTTCCTGCCGGTTGGCTCAGCTTGAAGAATCCATTTTGTCATTCTTTCCTGCGACGTTCAAATCACGTGGCCGTAGTTGCGAAGTTGCGATGTCGTTATACGGAGAAAGAGGCTCGTCCTGAAGAGACTCCCTAATTTCCGAGCTATGCCCCTTGTCATGTAACAAGGTTCCAGAGATCCTTCAGAGAAATCCCACCTCGGCCGCTTGCATTCGAGATCATACTCTTTTGAACATTACCCAGCATTCATAACCTTATAAGCGAGTCCGAGTAAGGAGAACGGGTCTTCTGTTCCATATTACTGTCTTCACCTTCGTGCATTTTAGAGAAGAATAAAGATATACTTCGGTATATCAGTTTCATGGCAGTCGCTAATATTTCTCAGAATAAATGAAATGGAAACTGAAAATTACAAGCAATACTGTTCAGTTTCTTCTAATACTTGTAAATAAACGACTTTGGTTGTTTCGTTACCATAGATACATACTACCTTTCATTGATTACTTCACAATATTTGAAAACGATGCTAATATTCAATAAGTATTTTTTTTCTGAAATCTATCTGTCCACGACATAACTTCCGATTTGATTTGCAAGCACCTCTCTCTCTCTCTCTCTCTCTCTCTATCTCTCTCTCTCTCTCTCTCTCTCTCCCCCCCCCTCTCTCTCTCTCTCTCTCTCTCTCTCTCTCTCTCTCTCCATATGTGTGAGTATGTGTGTGTGTGTGTGTATGTGTGTGTGTGTGTGTGTGTATGTACACAGA
>NC_142933.1:13870327-13895327 GCF_046866305.1 Octopus bimaculoides
ATGATGATTGATGATGATGATGATGATGATGATGATTGATGATGGATGATTATGATTGATTGATGATGATTGATTGATGATTGATTGATGATTGATGGTTGATTGATGATTGATTGGTGGTTGATTGATGATTGATGATTGATTATTGGTGATTGGTGATTGGTGATTGGTGATTGATGATTGATGATTGATGATGATGATTGATGATGATGATGATGATACCTTAGGAATCGAAATTCCCTCAAGACACCTGATGAAGTTTGGAGGGTATATCAGCCGAAACGTTGTGTTAACAAGATGAGGCAAATATCCGTCAAATGTAAATAATGTAAATAATGTACATAATTCCTCATCTCTCAAATATAGAAATGGTTAACAATATGCCTGCAAGGCCTCAAGCTGGCAGAATCTTTAGCATTTCTGTCCAAATATGGACCCTGTGAGTCAGAGTGACCCTTGAGGCGCATCTCCTTCGCCATCCTCTGTGGTAACGCCATTTCCATTTTGTCCGTTAGGACAATGATGCGGGTTGAGAAGTCTTTTTATAGAAAGAGGAGAGCTATGATGATTTAAACAAAGAGGGGGCCAACATAGAGGGGGACAATGCAGCTTGATTTGGGGTCAGACACACACAATGAGTTTTAAAATTTACAACGAAATCGAATGAAAAATCGGATGGTAACACAAATCACAAGACAGATTAGCAAACATAAAATGGGACAGAACAGGTTTTAGCTCCGACCCCACGAGTCCTGTTCCACTACCGACACCTTTTGGTAAGCCTTAGGACATTTTTACGCAGTGTCTTTCACACAGAACATTCATGCTACACGTGTCCATCTGTCTTTGCACATTCTCGCGGAGAGGCATCTCCTCTTCATTTTCAAGTAAAATGCTTAATGGTGTTTGTTCTAGCTCTTTACGTTCCGAGTTCAACTTCCAACGTGATCTACATTGCTTTTCATCTTTTCAATCATCAATCATCATCATCATCCATCACCATCATCCATCATCATGCATCATCATCATCATCATCAATCATCATCAATCATCATCATCAATCATCATCATCAATCATCATCATCAACCATCATCATCATCATCCATCATCCATCATCCACCATCCATCATCATCATCCATCATCATCCATCATCATCCGTCATCATCCAATAAAATAAGTACCAGCTGAATACTGGGAGCCGATGTAATCGACACATCGATAAATCTTTTGTTAGAATATTTTATACGGTCTCTTGTCTTCCTCCGTGAAATCAAACGTCCCACGCTGTTTACAAATGCATATAATGTGAAACGAATAAATTACCTATAACCATTGACGCAATAAATAAAACGTTAATCGTAGTCATGGCAACAAAAGAATAACATATAACAAGTCTTAAATTTTTGTATATTTGAATGAGATTGTTTCTAATTTTACGACTTTCAATTTATTTTTCCGTATCAGATCAATAATATTCAACAAAAGGCGGCGAGCTAGCCGAAACGTTAGCACGCTGGGCGAAATGCTTAGCGGTATTTCGTCTGCCACTGCGTTCTGAGTTCGAATTCCGCCGCGGTCGACTTTGCCTTTCATCCTTTCGGGGTCGATAAATTAAGTACCAGTTACGTACTGGGGTCGATATAATCGACTTAATCCGTTTGTCTGTCCTTGCTTGTCCCCTCTGTGTGTAGCCCCTTGTGGGCAGTAAAGAAATAGGTATTTCGTCTGTCTTTACGTTCTGAGTTCAAATTCCGCCGAGGTCGACTTTGCTTTTTATCCTTTCGGGGTCGATAAATTAAGTACTCCACCTATTCCGCCAGCTCGTCGCCTTATTCGGATTTAAATATTACTTGTTAATATCACTAGCAACGGTTCATGGCTCAGTGGCTAGAGCATCAAGCTCACAATCATAAAGTAGTGATTTCGATTCCAGGCCCGGTCCACCTGTTGTGTTTTGAAGCAAGACACTTTATTTCACGTTACACTAGTTCACTCAGCTGTAGAAATGGGTTGTGATGTCACTGGTGTCAAGCTGTATCGGCCTTTGCTTTTCCCTTGGATAACATCGGTGGCATCGAAAGACTGCTGGTTTTCCATAAACAACCTTGCCCGGGTTTGTGCAAACCCATGGTCATTCATGACCAAAGTGAGCCTATTCATATACCTAATATCGCTTAAATGCAGAAGGGTGCGTCATTGAAGGGAAGTAATTCTAAAGAAATACGAAGTTATCTCCCTTGCAACAGTAATAGTTCTTGGCTGCATTTCCAAATTAGTGGCACTAACAAAAAAGAATAATGATTAAGAGATTAGATTCGTTGTATGTATAATTAATATAGCACGTAGAGCGGAGGCGCAATGGCCCAGTGGTTAGGACAGCGGATTCGCGGTCGTAGGATCGCGGTTTCGATTCTCAGATCGGGCGTTGTAAGTGTTTATTGAGCGAAAATACCTAAAGCTCCGCTAGGCTCCAGCAGGAGATGTTGGCGAATCCTGCTGTACTCTTCCACCACAGCTTTCTCTCAATCTTTCTTCCTGTTTCTGTTGTGCCTGTATTTCAAACGGCCAGCCTTGTCACCCTCTGTGTCACGTCGAATCTCTCCGAGAACTACGTTAATGTACACGTGTCTGCGGAGCGCTCAGTCACTTGCGCATTAATTACACGAGCAGGCTGTTCCGTTGATCGGATCAACTGGAACCCTCGTCGTCGTAACCGACGGAGTGCCACAAGTATGTAGTCTTACATCTAACGTACTTAATGAATATTTACCGTAAGGTACGATGATTTTTATCATACAAGACTTAAAATCAACAAAGCTTTTTAATGTTTACATTGATTTGTAATTCTGCGTAAAGAAATCATTGATATCCTTTCGACTGCAGCCATGCTGGAGCAGCGGCTGGAAGGATTTAATTGAACTAATCGGCCCTAAGTGCTTATTTTATTGTGTTACGTCTGGTCATTACTCTATAGAATCTTTAGTCGAACTGCTAGGAAACGGGGACGTAAACAAATCAACACCGGTTTCAAGCGGTGAGAGAACAAGCAACAAAGATGTGGACATGTCCCTGCGCGCGCAGGTGCACACATACACACATACATACATACATACATACATACAAACACACACACACACACATACATACATACATACATACATGCATGCATACATACATACATGCATACATACATACATACATACATACATACATACATACATGCATGCATCCATGCATACATGATGTATGTGTATGTCTGTGCGTGCGTGCATGTGTGTGTGTGTGTGTGTGTGTGTGTGTGTGTGTGTGTGTACGAAGGCTTATGGCTTAGTGGATAGGGTGTTGCACTGTCAATTTCAAGATTGCGGGTTCGATTCCCAGACCGGGCGTTGCATTGTGTTCTTGAGCAAAGCATTTCATTGAACGTTGCTCTGCGATCATTTTGCCATCTGACATGTGGCACCCAGTTGCACCTGTACAGGTAATGTTGATTTGATGGCGGGAGTGAGCTTGTGTCTACACAAACATTTCATCACTATAAGCAAATCATCTGTGTGGTCATTCGGCAAGAAACTGCCCAACCCTCATATGTCGTCTAACGACAGGTGAGTCCATAATGTATATATTATATATGCATACACATGTATATATAATATATATATATATGTGTGTGTGTGTGTGTGTGTGTGTGTGTGTGTGTGTGTGTGTGTGTGTGTGTGTGTGTGTGTGTGTGTGTGTGTGTACACAGATACAGAGACAGACAGACTGAGAGACATACAGATACTAGCTTTAAAGCCGCACACCGAGCGAGGGATAATTGAACTTGCGATCCAAAACTAAACAAAGCTATAGAGAATGACTATAATACGTCTACAATCATTATATATTCCGGTGGCGTTTGATCAGAGGATAAGGACGGATGAAAATTAATTCTTTAATGCAATTATTTTATTGTTCCAGTCTCAAGTTGAATTCCAACTGTTGGCCAATTTGTCCCAAAGTTCTTCTTTCGACGCAAAATTAACAAAGCAAATGTCATTTATTTCCTCCTTGAGCTCTGACGTCTTTTGACAAACACCAGCCAAGATGGCGTGAATCAGCCAAGCTTTACCTACTAAAAATAGCAACCCAAATGCTCTTAAATCAGATCCCAATGGTAGACGTTCAAGAACCAAATGAAGGGCAGATTTTCAATTCTGGGATAATCCTTGTTCCAAAAAGGTATATGCCTGTGTAGAGAAAATGTAGACTGAGATACAGTGGTCCCAGACAGATAGAAAGAATTTTGCTTTTTTAAATAATATATATATATACATATATATACACACACACATATAAGTACTAGGCTTACAAAGAATAAGTCCTGGGGGCGATTTGCTCGACTAAAGACGGTGCTCCAGCATGACCACAGTCAAATGACTGAAACAAGTAAAAATCTAATTGTACTTATCACCAGTGGGGTGGAGGTCTACATCAACTTGACCAATTCCCAAGCAAGTAATCAGCCAATATGTTTATATTCTCAACAATTACAGTAGATACAGAAAACTGGTACATCTAATTTGCATATCATAAGTGTTAATAGTTTATTTTTAAATATTACACTAAAGTCCTTTTGAAAGAAAAAGAAAGTGAAAAAACGCTGTGGCTTGTCGAAGACTTCGTCTTCAGGTTTGCTTATTTTCTCTTTAGAGGAATATGAAGACATTGTAATCGAAACGGATATGAGAAGTAATTAAGACGAATATGAAAGGCAATTAAGATGGATATGAAAGGCAATTAAGACGGGTATGAGAGAAGCCACATTATAAGAATATATCTCTTGCCGTTTACCACCATCCAAAAAGGAGAGACAGGAAAAAACCTCCCATATTTTAGACGGCCATAGTTAAGCAGACGATAATAGTACCTTCATGTAGCTTATGTTTTATGTCCTTTTTTTTAACATAATTTGAATCGGTGCACAGTATGCGTGTGCTTACTGTTGAAATATTTAAGAAAGATGAATTTGGGAGGGGCATTGTTACCCCCTGTACAGTACGGGTGCAAAAGAAAAATATTTAACAGTATTAAAACGCTGGGAAATTTTGCAGAATATTTTTATCATTTATAAACACAAGATGTCAGTTTGTGTCCGTTAGTTCATATGAGTGGGCCAGTATTCGAAACGTGTTTACACATTTATTAAGATAAATAAAAATACAAACAATCTATTGTAGTTCACGAAAAGATATTTTTAAATAGGTTCTTACCTTCAGAGATAAGACAATGTGTATATTTACACCTGACAGAAAGTTTATATCTACTATCAGAGGTTTGTTCTCAGCATTCTGACACCAATTATGTCGGTGCTTAACACCTTTGTTATCTTTGTTTAAGAATAACGACAGCCATGACAGAGGTGAAGGTATCTGCGTCCGAATGTTATATAACTTCTCACTATTTCTCTACAACAACTACTACCACTACAACTACTGCACTCCATACAGTCAACACTGTTCTCCCGCGTATTGTCCATGTTGTTCATTAGACCCTCCACATATTCTTCCCTATACCTGCGTATTCTTTACCACACCTTCCACTGTTCACTGGATGCGGAGCCATGAGGTCCCCAGTTGCCTAGGAAACTCATTGGTCTAGTGACTCAATACTGTTGTATACATGCTGAGGTCTGCTGTCAATAAATAAATACTATCGATTCCAGTGCACTGGTTAACCCGTGGCCTCAACAGCCTAGGAGTCCAGTTCTGATCTATGCATGCCGTCACTTGCTGTCAATAAATAACTACTATTGCACCCAGGGGGCTGAACTGACCGCGGGCCTATAATGCTAGCAGGACGAACCTGACTGGACATTTTCGTAACGGATTTCACTAAACATTCAACGCATGACTCAGAACAACTAAACATATTTGAAGGAGCAATATACTTTCCGATCAGAGAGAGGTGATAAGGTATTAGTTCTGGGGGTCCATGATAACTTTTGAAATGTGAGTGATAGAAATGAACATGAAAGGTGGTCCCTAATCAGTATTTCGAAGACGTGTATTCTGTCCCTGGTGTTGTGTTGAGTTATGTCAATTGACAAATGGTCAATGTTTCTGTTTTGAGTATACAATTACTAACATTTTGAGTGTACAATTACCTTTGGTACATACGTGTATATGGTTTTGGAAAATATTATTAATACTAAGAGTCAGCCAACATCAATATCTCTGAGGGGGTAGAAAGAAAAGCTTTCTATGCATAACAAATAAACCATGATGAGAATAAATGTAAATATGTACATAAGGTGAGTTCGTAGAATGTTCAATAAATTCATTAACTTCGAAACCTTCAGCTTCTATATCCAGATCACAAATTCACATTAATGACAATAATAACCGGTTATCTTGGTTTTGTGAGTAAAAGCTTTAGGAACAATCTAGAAAGCTGAAGTTTGCAGGAAAATAAATCTTCCAGCTAACACGCACAGTGACAAGAACAATCTTGAAGCGAAACAGTAAAATATGCGCGTCTATTCTTAAGTTCAAAATGTGACATCGATTTGTTATATACGAGGTGTGTATGAAAAGTCTTGAGCCTCAAAAAACAAAGCAAAACATGGTACACGACTTCTGATGAAGGTACAAGACTTCAAGGTTCAAAACTTTTCATACACCCCTCGTACATTTCAAAGATGGAGCTTCGTATATTTGTTAGAAACCAGCTCTTTCCTTACAGGAAGATTTCAAATAATTAAAAAAAGAAGTCATACATACATACATATATGCATGCATGCATCCGTGCACAGCTTGGGTTGGTGTCTGAATTGTGGAACCTTAATTCTCGGAAAGAAACCAGGTCTTTCCCTAAACTAGAAAATCATAAATACATATTGAAAGACATTTTGTTTCTTGAGCCCCAGAAGTCATAGATAGATAGATAGATAGATAGATAGATAGATAGATAGATAGATAGATAGATAGATTACAAGGCTGAACACAGAGGGGACAAGTTACAAAGTAGAGCTTTTCTTTTGAAGCGAGGAGAAGGAAGGAAAAAAAGTGGGGCGTAGATTTTCGATCAAATGGGTCTTTAAAAAAAACCATCAATAGGGATCGTGTATCACAGAGATATACAGACAGACAGATAGATAGATAATATATGCATGCATACAATGACACATACATACATATCACACACACACACACACACACACACACACACACACACACACACACACACACACACAGAAGCAAATACATGTATACTGTATTGAACACAATGCGCATGCCAATTCACTTTACAGACATAGATAGAGCTCTTTCTTACTTGCTACACCCAACAGATTAGTGTCCAGTAACATCTATTTGTTTTCCATACTTTATGACTAATTCAAGCTATCATTTGTACACAAGCACGACATTCTTCGCATTAACAAGATAATAATGACATCTTCTATCACTCTCCCACGTTTGTTTGAACATTCATATATCAGGATTTTTTTCCCTTCCAACTGAACAGCAATCATTTAAACATGGACGTTAGATAAGAAAAAAGTAGAGTCGAGTGCCATCAGCAACGTAATGAGTGAAGAGGCCGCCCACATCAGAATAGAACTTCTTTAAGCCATGTGTTAAACATCTATCGTATAAACTCATGCGATAGTTTCCAATTTTTCTAAGCTACACGTGGTTCTTTTATTACAAAGTAATGACAGCATAGGAGGCGCAATGGCCCAGTGGTTAGGGCAGCGGACTCGCTGTCATAGGATCGCGATTTCGATTCCCAGACCGGGCGTTGTGAGTATTTATTCATCGAAAACACCTAAAGCTCCACGAGGCTCCGGCAGGAGATGGTGGCGAACCCTGCTGTACTCTTCCACCACAACTTTCTCTCACTCTTACTTCTTGTTTCTGTTGTGCCTGTAATTCAAAGGGCCAGCCTTGTCACACTCTGTGTCACGCTGAATACCCCCGAGAACTACGTTAAGGGTACACGTGTCTGCGGAGTGCTCAGCCACTTGCACGTTAATTTCACGAGCAGGCTGTTCCGTTGATCGGATCAACTGGAACCCTCGACGTCGTAAGCGACGGAGTGCCAACAGCAACAATGACAATATATATTTCTTTATTGCCCACGAGGGGCTAAAAATAGAAGGGACAAACAAGGACAGACAAAAGGACTAGGTCGATAACATCGACCCAGTACGCAACTGGTACTTACTTTATCGACCCCGAAAGGATGAAAGGCAAAGTCTACCTCGGCGGAATTTGGACTCAGAACGTAACGTTAGACGAAATACCAATTTCTTTATTGCCCACCGGGATTTTCTTTAAAGGAAAAGTAGACCTCGGGAGGATTTGAACTCAAGATAAAGACGGTCGAAATACCGTTAAGCATTTCGCCCAGCGTGCTAACGATTTCGCCAGCTCGCCGCCCCCGTAATGACAATATGTAATCCTTTCTGCTATAGGCTCAAGGCCTGAAATTTTGAGGGAGGAGTATAGTCGATTAGATCGACCCAAGTACTCAACTGGTACTTAATTTATCGACCCCGAAAGGATAAAAGCCAAAGTCGACTTCAGCGGAATTTGAACTCAGAACATAGCGGCAGGCAAAATGCCGTTAAGCATTTCGCCCGACGTACTAACGGTTCTGTCAGCTTTACCTTAAAACGGTACAACAGTTATTGAATGAGAATAATATAATCAGTATCTGATGTCTCATTGATTTAAGTGTCGACAGTTTGTATCCTCTCTCTCACACACACACATGCTTTTTTTTTCCTTTTACTAGCTTCAGCCAGAGACTGGGGCCATGTGGAAACAGGGCAGAAAAGCCTATGGGAAGGGTTTCTTTTTATCTGTTGTACTATGAATTAATAAATCACACTTCGTGTTTGAACTCACTCTTCCAGACTTGCAATTAAATCATAAAAATCCTGTAGAATTTCCAACAGAAAAAATACTGATTAGCAAAATAATACATTTTGTTTTCGCCTGTAAAGTGTTCCGAGTAATTTTACCAGTGAGAGGACACCATTAATCGGTTTTGTCGAACGTATTCTCTGTTTGCAAAAAGTTCTCCGTTAATGGATTTATTAAATTCATTTAAAAATTTCCCGACAGAACTGTTTACAAATAATTTACACACATTTTCATTGCTCTCGTGTGTGAGCCGCAAATGAGCTCTCACATTTCATGCCTTGTTCGAAAGTATAAGATACCTGAAACGATGTTCTCCATTAATTCATTTAGAAAACATCATGAAATTTTATTTTAGTGATTGTCATTGGTTGTTTTCTTTATTTTTCTCACCAACATCGCGATTGTTCATGTTGTTTTTGTTGCTGTTGCTTTGCATTCAGTAATTTTGTCGTAAACAGTTTAATGGAATAAAAGATACTTGAATTAGTACACTGTTTTCATTTGTTTAATTAATTAACTAATTTATTAATTTTTATTGCTATGCAATGAAAGCTACGAATTGACAGAGTCGTAAGAACTTTCTTATAGAATGGCATGTGGTTTTTGTTCTGGCGTTCTGTGTCCAAATCCTGCTGAGGTCAGATTTGCCCTTTCATCTAGGACAATACTTTAGCGGGAATATAAGAGCGCCAGACGAAATGTTTTGCGCTGTCCGTTTTAGTTCTGTCCATTCAGGTGTAAGTTCTGCAACCTGATCTTTTCATGGCGGGGAAACAGCTCTTCAGAACCCTACTAAAGGTGATAAACCTGCGACAGCTCGATGCATCGACTGGCGCATCTATTTTGGTAGCATCAATACAATGAGCGGTCCCTGCACAAAATGGGATAAAAACATCAGACGAAAAGAATTGTTCTGTTGCTAACTGCGGTGAAATATATCTGTACAGATGTCTACAAGAGTACATGTGACATTTATCCAACAGATGTTTTGTAGAAGAAGATAATATCTAACAAACTCTGTCAATTATTCCCTATACGGGTTGGGCTGTCCAATACTGATAGCTGTTCTGATCCGCTCTGCCAAACAATTAATTAAGAAACTCTATTTTTAATTAAGAAATGCTACGCTATTTAGCAATCAGCCTAATAAGACTAATTGTGCTGCGCAGCAATGTTTCTTTTGATGGATAACCTGTTGGTTACAGTCTTCCCTCTGTGAGAAACCGTTTCGTTCTTCCACGGGTTTTATTTCCTACGAAGGATGGAGGCGAGCTGGCAGAAATGTTAGCACGCCGGACGAAATGCATTGTGGTATTTCGTCTGCTATTACGTTCTGAGTTCAAATTCCTCCGAGGTCGACTTTGCCTTTCATCCTTTCGGGGTCGATAAATTAAGTACCAGTTACGCACTGGGTCGATGTTATCGACTTAATCCCTTTGTCTGTCCTTGTTTGTCCCCTCTATGTTTAGCCCCTTGTGGGCAATAAAGAAATAATAAACGATAGCATGCCGGGCGAAATGCTTAGTGGTATTTCATCTGTCTTTACGTTCTGAGTTCAAATTCTGCCGAGGTCGACTTTGCCTTTTACCCCCTCCCCCCAACCGAAAATTTCAGGCCTTGTGCCTGTATTAGAAAGGATAGTGGTGGTGGTGGTGGTGGTGGTGTGGGTGCTGACATGCCTGACAATGACGGTGGTGGAGTGTCGGTGAGGATTGGTATTAGTATTATTAACAATGGGATGGTGAGTGTAATGGTAAAGATTCTGGTCGTGAATGCAGTGATGATGATGATGATGATGACGACAACGATGATTATGATGATGATGATGACAATGATGATGATGATTATGATGATAAGAGGGAATAAATAACGATAGGAAGTGGTGGTGGGGGGGTAGTTATTCAAAGAATATAATACAACATTAAAACGTGTAGCTGGAATGGTGAAGATAAGATAAAGAGAAATAAGATTGAAAACGAGAGTGAAGATTCGGGAACTTAGTAATAAGACGAAACAAAGCAAAGCGAAGTGGAAGGTGCAGCACCAAAGAGTGGCGGTAAGAGTGAGAATGATAATAGCGATTGGTTCGTGCAGTACTTTGCAAAAATAAGAGCCTCTTTCATAAAGTCAACAATACAACACTTTGTGTGGTATTTCAGATAATATGACTAGTATGGGAAAACGGCTTTGTCTAGAACTAGCAGACAACTGCCGATTCTAAATTATTAAAATATTTGCTTTGTTATTATTGTTGTTGTTGTTGATTTTCTCTGTGTGTGTGTGTGTGTGAAGGAATCTTCAAGAAAACTCGAATAAAATTTGGAATAAACTTATATTTTACACACATGCATATAGACACGCAAATATACATACATGCATGCATGCATACATACATACATATATACATTCATGCATACATACATGCATGCAAACATACATGCATGCATACATACATGCATAGATAACATGCATACATACATACATGCATACATACACACACACACAAATACATACATACATTCATGCATATATACATACATACATACATACATACATACATACATGCATACAGAGCAGACCTGTTATTGTTCTGTGGGACAGGGAGCAAAATTCCTACACTGTTGTAAGGGTTAACTGCCCAGCAGATGTAAATGTACAATGAAAATTCAGGAAAATAAGAACATTTATGGTGAATTAATGCAGAACTTACAGCTCTCGTACCCTGACATACATACATATATATATACATATATACGACAGGCTTCTTTCAGTTTCCTCTACCAAATCCACTCACAAGGCTTTGGTTGGCCCGAGGCTATAGTAGAAGACACTTGCCCATGGTGCCACGCAGTGGGACTGAACACGGAACCTTCTGGTTGGTAAGCAAGCTACTTACCACACGGCCACTCGTATGTATATGTATATATATAATCTTTCATTTTTTTTGTTTCAGTCGTTAGAATGCGGCCATGCTGGAGAACCGCCTTATAGAATTTTTTTGGTCGAATGAATCCACCCCAGGACATTTTTAACCCTAGTGCTTATTCTATTGGTATCTTGTTTTGCCGAATCGCTAAGTTATACAGACGTAAACATACCACCATCTGTTGTCAAGCGGTAGGGGAGAACAAACACAAACACAAACACACACACACACACACACACACACACACATATATACATATATTTACGACAGTCTTCTTTCAGTTTCCCCCTGGTCAAACCGATGTTATAGTAGAAGACACCTGCCCAAGGTGCCGCGCATTGGGACTGAAGCCGGAACCACGTGGTTGGGATCCAAGCTACTTACGACACAGGCACGCCTGCGCATTTTTAAGAGGGTCCCAGTGTGATTTGAAGGAGGTTCTACTGCTCTTTCTGACCTTCATATAGGAGTAAATGTTATGATGAAGGAAGAAGAAGAAGAAGAAGAAGGAGGAGGAGGAGGAGGAGGAGGAGGAGGAGGAGGAGGAGGAGGGGTAAGAAGAAGGAGGAAAGGAGGAAGAGGAAAAGAAGAAGGAGGAAGAAAAAGAAGAAGAAGAAGAAGGAGGAGGAGGAGGAGAGGAGGAGGAGGGGTAAGAAGAAGGAGGAAAGGAGGAAGAGGAAAAGAAGAAGGAGGAAGAAAAAGAAGAAGAAGAAGAAGAAGGAGGAGGAGGAGGAGAGGAGGAGGAGGGGTAAGAAGAAGGAGGAAAGGAGGAAGAGGAAAAGAAGAAGGAGGAAGAAAAAGGAGGAGGAGAGGAGGAGGAGAGGAGGAGGAGAGGAGGAGGAGAGGAGGAGGAGAGGAGGAGGAGAGGAGGAGGAGAGGAGGAGGAGAGGAGGAGGGGGAGGGGTAAGAAGAAGGAGAAAAGGAGGAAGAGGAGAAGGAGGGTAAGAAGAAGGAGGAAAGGAGGAAGAGGAGGAGGAGGAAAGGAGGAGGAGGAAAGGAGGAGGAGGAAAGGAGGAGGAGGAAAGGAGGAGGAGGAAAGGAGGAGGAGGGGGAGGAGGAGGGGTAAGAAGAAGGAGGAAAGGAGGAAGAGGAGGAGGAGGAAAGGAGGAAGAGGAGGAGGAGGGGTAAGAAGAAGGAGGAAAGGAGGAAGAGGAGGAGGAGGAAAGGAGGTAGAGGAAAAGAAGAAGAAGAAGAAGGAGGAGGAGGAGGAGGAGGAGAGGAGGTGGAGGAGGACAGGAAGAAGAAGAAGAAGAAGGAAGAGGAGGAGGAGAAGAAGAAGAAGAAGAGGAAAGAGGGAAGAGGAGGAGAAGAGTAACCACAACAACCACAACAATAACGAGGATGAGGAGGAGAAAAAGAAGAGGAAGAAGAAAAGACAAAAGGAAAAAAGAAAAGGATGAAGAGGTGGGGAGGAGAGTAAAGGGAGGAGAGGAAGACGGAGGAGGGAATGATGAATAGTAGTAGTAGTAGTAGTAGTAGTAGCAGGAAAAGGAGTAAGGGAGGATGTTATTTTGCTCTGTCCTTCAGCTTCGTAATTTAAGGAAGATATTTAAAGCAAACAGATAAATGGATGGTGAGATAATGATGAGGGTAGGAGGGAGAGGAGATAAAAGCATTAAAAAGAAAGAGAAAGAAGGGAGAAAGGTGGTCGAAAAGAGAGAGAGGGGGGAGGAGGAGGAGAAAAGGGAGTGAAAGAGAGAGGAAGGAAATAACGGGGGGGGGGAGATGTACAAGGATCTGAATTGGAAGGGGAGCAAAAAAGAAAGCGACGAAGGAGACATATAAGAAAGGTTAGCGTGCACCCAGACATGGTGAGTAAAGGGGTAGGCCGTTGAATAAGGGTGGATGTGTGAGAGAAAGAAAGAGAGCGAGAAACAGTAAGTGTGGATAGAGCATGTGTAATATATAACATGTGCGTTGCATTGAGTGGGTGTATAGTCTGGTATGCGAGAGATCTGTAGAAACTGCATGTGTAATATATGCGCATAAACGCACAACACACACACAGTGTGCGTGCATATGTGTGTGTGCGTGCGTGTGTGCTTGTGTGTGTGTGTGTGTGTTTGAAGCAGTACCTCCTTTTTCTATCTATCTCTCTCTCTCTATATATATATATACAAAGAATATATATACATGTATACACACATATATGTACATACTTACATCTACATGTGTATATATATGCATATCAGGGTACAGGACGTTAGAACAATAAACTACAGACAACGGAACGAACACATAGGAAAACGGAAAGCCACTTGGAATATCCCTTCATCAGCTGTCTCTATTCTATCTAGACGTTTCGAAGACAAGACAGAACGTACTCTAGAATAGTCTCTTCCTGAGTAGTGGATCAACCCACTACACAGAGGATTCCAAGGTGGCAAACACAAACCAAGACAGGAAAAAATGGACAGTGAAAACAACATTCAAAAGCCGTACGGCCAAACGCAAATCTGAGGTAGAACGCTAGTAGTTCGTCTTGCCTTCACAGCGGCTGGAGTGAAAAGAAAGTTGACCACAGGTCACACGAGAGCAGAGAGGATGGTGGAGGGAGGAAATGGAACAAGGAGGAAGGGACAGAAGCAGTGAAGTAGAGGCCAGGACAGAAGGGTAGATAGGAAGATAGAGGAAGACAGATAGATAAATAGATAGAGAGGATGGTGGAGGGAGGAAGTGGAACAAGGAGGAAGGGACAGAAGGGTATAGCAGTGAAGTAGAGGCCAGGACAGAGGTATAGATAGAAAGATGGAGGAAGACAGATAGATAAATAGATAGAAAGACAGATAGATAGATAGATAGACAGATAGATAGATAGAAAGATAGTCACGTCAGAATAATAGTAGACTTACTTGCAAAAAAGGACGTCTGCGTTCAATAATGTAATAATACAAAGAATATATATACATATACACACACACACACACACACATATATATATATATATATATATATATATATATATATATATATATATATAGATAGATAGATAGATAGATAGATAGATAGATACATACATACATACATACATACATACATACATACATAGGTACATATATATATATATATATATATATATATATATATATATATATATATATATATATATATATATTATATATATATATAAACAAAACAAATAGTAAATGAGTATATGCATATATACGTACAGGTATGTGCATACCGACATCCACCTGTATGTATAGGTACATATCTGGGTACAGGACATTGCAAACAAAACGTACACAAGAAAACACACAAGCCACATAGAGAACATTTTTCTTCATCAGCTACCCCCGTTTTAACACCAGCGTTTCGAAGAGCTGGGCAGGATGCATCGTTAAAACGGCTCTTCCCATGGACCGCAAATTAAATTTGTATACACAAATTAAACCTTGCCATGGAGGAATATAGTGGCGGACAAAAAAACAAGACATGAAAACAAACGGAAAAGGCTATACGGCCAGACGGGAAAAATTATGTGTGTATGAACGCTGTGAGGCACGAACTTGAAAGTGGGGACAAAGTAAGTTCGCGTGTTTGCTCGGCGATAGCCAAGGAAGAAAAGGATTATTGACCGGAAGCATGTGACCATGCCGATGTAAGGGGAAGAGAGAGAGTGTTAGAGGGAGAAACAAAGGGAGGAAGTAGAAGAATAGGTGAGCAACGAGAGGAAAAGAGGAAGAGAGGAAGTACGAGGGGGGAGAAGAGATACGTAGTAGTAACAGAGGAAGAACGAGAGGGGTAAAGAGAGATACGTAGTAGTAAACAGAGGAAGAACGAGAGGGGGGAAAATGATAGAGGAAGAGAAAGGGAAAGAGAAAGCGTCGGAAAATATAAAGTTGCGATAACTACTTTCAAAATTGGTGACGCTGCGTTCGGTCATGTAAAAACAAATAGTAAATGAGTATATGCATATATACGCACAGGTATGTGCATACCGACATCCACCTGTATGTATAGGTGCATATCTGGGTACAGGACATTGCAAACAAAACGTACACAAGAAAACACACAAGCCACATAGAGAACAGAGTGGCTGTGTGGTAGGTAGGTTGCCTACCAACTACATGGTTCCGGGTTCAGTCCCACTGCGTGGCATCTTGGGCAAGTGTCTTCTACTATAGCCTCGGGCCGACCAAAGCCTTGTGAGTGGATTTGGTAGACGGAAACTGAAAGAAGCCCGTCGTATATATATGTATATATATATATATATATGTGTGTTTGTGTGTCTGTGTTTGTCCCCCTAGCATTGCTTGACAACCAATGCTGGTGTTTTTATGTCCCCGTCACTTAGCGGTTCGGCAAAAGAGATCGGTAGAATAAACACCAGGCTTACAAAGAATAAGTCCCGGGGTCGAGTTGCTCGACTAAAGGCGGTGCTCCAGCATGGCCGCAGTCAAATGACTGAAATAAGTAATATATATATATATATATATATATATATATATATATATATATATATATATATATATATATATATATATATATATATATATATATATATATATTCTCTTCACTGGTCTCATGTCGTTGGTAAGATTGCATAAATCCAAATAAAAAAGTAAATGAATCCTCGCACTATGGCCATGTAAACACAAACGATAACCAGCATATTTTGGGCAAACTGAGCATTTGAGACGGTCGCTAAGATGCGTTTTGGCTGCCCGAGCAGAATCTTTGACTGATCGCCGACCGGCACGTGTTCTCACAGATTTATTTATGATAAGCGTAACACGGCTCAGAGATATATGACATCGTACCGCGTTATCTTGAATCAGTGATGAATGAATCAGTGAATCAGTGATAAATCTGCATTGAGTTGATCATGTGATCCGTTATGATGATTTTTGACTTCCAAAGCGATTATTTTATGGAGAAGTAGTTCTCAGCAAGTGTCTGCATCATAAATCAAATAAGAAAAAAATCCTTAAGTCTTTAGATATTATTCTTGCTCATTAGGAACATTTTGAAGTGAACAAGAGTGAAGAGCGGTCCAGAACTGCCAAGGAAAGCCTTAAGTTTAAGAAATTATCAAATATGGAATATGAAGCGTGGTGCCTCAAAACTGCAGGATATTGAAATATTGCACGGTAGAGAGTTCAACGGTAATCTTGTGTACGCATTCTGCGTTGTGGCACCATTACACTTTCGAAAGCCGGACTTATAAACATTAAAACGTCACAAATGCAAAAACCAGCTCTAGTTACACATACTTCTATAGCTCCTGTTGCATCATGTGAGCAATGGGATCTTGTTCAAAACGGGGGCACCAGTATTTTCTTAACGAAACACTTTGAAACTTGGGACACTGGTAGAATGTGTCATATAAAACATCTTTTTCTCTTAGTCTTCTTAACAAAAAAACGTACATCTCAAGTTATTTCATGTTAATGTTGTCGTATTTCTGTAATTTCAACCAATGATTGACGTCCATTCAGCCGTAAATATTAAGTGCTGACTACGTAAACAAACGATTCTCGGCGGTGATAAAATTATTATTTCCTTGTCAAAAAATGACTGAAGCATATTGGCAGTAGCTAATAAACCTTTCTATTATAGGCACAAGGCATGGTTTTTGAGGGAAGGAGCAAGTCAATTAGGGTTAGGGTTAGGGAAAACGAACACACGTGTGTTGCCTCTGCAAAATGTCAGAAGTAATGGAGATTAAATACGCTTTACACCGCTTAAAGTGCCAAAGGAGTAAGTGTAAACAGCTGAATACTTGTCAGTAATTGGTTGAAATTATCGAAATAAGACAATTTTTTACATGAAATAAATCCGGATACAAAAATTTTTTTCTGTTCTATAACACAAAATAGAGAAGTATACGAAGTTTGAAAGTCTTTCGGTACCAAAAACACTACATAAAACATAAATGAAAACTGGTGCCCCCGTTTTGAACAAGATCCGAGCAATGCAGTACATTATGTCCAAAAGTGTGTTCCTCTACTACAACGCTGAAAATCTATTTTGGGTGAAGACACTAGAGCAAAGCTGGTGTTGATGGGATTCTGGACGAAACCTGTGCAACTTTATTTCATATATACGCATAGAAAAATAAAATAAATAAAATAAAGGGGACGTAATTATCGTAAAGCGCTCAGTAGAAATTGTATCGTAACAGTTTGTCATATATCTGTAAATGGAAAGTGGTTATACGCGAAATCGAGGTGATGACAATGGAAGAACAAAAGAATAAATTGAACAATTATAAATTCAATTCAATTTAAATGTTTTATACAAACATGGGAGAAACGTTAGCACGCCGGGCGAAATGCTTAGCGGTATTTTGTCTGTCTTTACGTTCTGAGTTCAAATTCCGCCAAGGTCGACTTTACCCTGACGAACAGGGTGTTCGTGAGGGTATGTTGAATTTTGTTTATTTTTATGTGTCTTGAGCATACGTGTACTGATGAATAAAAGATGCAGATTACTGCGTTGATTATGAAACCATTGGTTTACCGTTAAGTTAAAAGTTTTTAGGAGGTTAGCTTTGACAGTTGCATTACCTCGCGATCAGTAAAAATGTGCTTATTGTAGTAGTTTGACTTCTGGAGTCCCTCTTAGCGTGAGGCGTTATTATATAGTAATGCCCTTATATAAATTAAATATATATATATATATATATATATATATATATATATATATATATATATATGTGTGTGTGTGTGTGTGTGTGTGTGTGTGTGTGTGTGTGTGTGTGTGTGTGTATTTGTATGTATGTGTGTGTATATATACATGCATATGCTTCAGAACAAAGCGTCAGTCGAGTACACAGCTGTATTAAAAAGAAATTACGAGGACAAATCTGTAATAAGACGCAATGTATTCGTATTTAAGCGCTTACGTTTCACTCTATAACTTCATCGAAGTTTCAAACACGAACTGCAATTTTATTTAACAAAGCATTAACTTTTCTATACAGTAGTGCCTCAATATATTTGTTAATTTGTTACTGAACACCGCTGTTACAGTGAAACTCGTAAAGCAGAGCAATAATTTCCCATAGTAGCAATGTTATAAATCATAATTCGTTCCCTGAAAAATATTTTACCTATAAAATTTATACTACTTGTAAATAAAAGGCAATAAAACGACAGCAGAATGTAAAGAATATTTTATGTAAAGTAGAAAGAATGTCAAGATCATTTATAATAAAACAGAATTATTATTATTATTATTATTATTATTATTATTATTATTATTATTATTATTATTATTATTATCGTTTTCTGAATCACTTTCACTCGCATTAGACTCGGGCACACTATCACTTTTAGGCGCGATCACCGATTCATAAGCACTCGTAGACGGACTCGTAGATTTCAAGTCTAGAGTTGTTTGCTTAGAAGAAACTTTCTTTCGATCTCTACAAATTTCTCGCTAACATGCAGAGGTATTTGTTATGGTAGTAGAGACTTATGCACATCGTTCAAAATTTGTTTCTTGTGCTAGAAAAATGAAACTCGAAAACCAGGGGTCTCGTAAAAGCGGGCCCTCGTAAAGTGAGGCATAACTATGTATACATATAGATAAGTATTATCAAGGCTAAAAAAAGAGCCAAAAATATAAACTTATATAGGGAATGAATTCAGGAGTTTATGTAAGGGCAAGCCTTCCCTGAAGTGGAAAAGATAAAATTTAGCAATATATATATATATATATATATATATATATATATATATATATATATATATAAATAAAGATTACCTGCCGTTATATACATATATATATATATATATATATATATATATATATATACATATATATATATATATATATATATATATATATATATATATATATATATATATATATATATATATATATATATATATATATATATATATATATATATATATATATATGTATATATATATATATATATATATATATGTATATATATATATAAGGATATCGTAATGAGATAAAGAACCAAGGCTGTGTATAATACAGAACATATAAATGTTCTATATTATACACACCCTTGGTTCTTTATCTCATTACGATATCCTTATATTCACACGCTGATATTTGACCTACGTTCGACCCCTTATTCGCATAATCACTGAACCTGGAGCTTAACTATGGTCTATCCCCAGCACATACTCAGCATTACCTGAAACCTCTTGGTCTAACTGACACAACTTTCGCTCATAGCCTATATATATATATATATATATATATATATATATATATTACGGTTTAAGCAATAAATTACCTGCCTCTGGATGCCCTCTTCCCAAGACGGTACCCATACAGGTGATCCCCAGGAGTGCCTCCGGATTTAAACATCCCCTGGTTGCTTGGATGCTTCAGACTACCCCTGCAGGATCGAGGCAAACCTATCACTCACTTATATATATATATATATATATATATATATATATATATATATATATATATTTCGTTTTTGGATTTGGTTGAGTAAATTCTTTTCCTTTCCTGAGCGTCCAATAACACGTCCTCGTGTTGTTTATTCTTGCTTGTTCATGTTTGGATTGATTATATATGCGCGCGCGCGAGTGTGTGTGTGTGTGTATGTATGTATGTATGTATGTATGTATGTATACACACACATGCACACATACATGCATACATACATACACACACTGAGACACACGTATGCGCAAAAAAAAAAGGAAAAACAGAACGCAACGTGAATAACGGACGGAGTCAAGACTATTGAAAAGGTTGCAAGACGCAACGAAAATTTTAGGAAAATAAAAGTAATAAGTGGAAATTTTAACGGTGCGTGTGTTAAATTTTAAGGCACGATAAGAAAATGACTCTCCCCAGACACAACAGTATATGTGTTTTCTCGTCTACGTTTTGTTTGCAATGTCCTGTACCCAGGTATGCACCTATACATACAGGTGGATGTCGGTATGCACATACCTGTACGTATATATGCATATACTCATTTACTATTTGTTTTTACATGACCGAACGCAGCGTCACCAATCTGTAAGTAGTTTTCGCAACTTTATATTTTCCGACGCTACTCTATCTCTTTCTCTTTCTCTTCCTCTTCAATTTTCCCCCTCTCGTTCTTCCTCTGTTTACTACTATGTATCTCTCTTTACCCCTCTCGTTCTTCCTCTGTTACTACTACGTATCTCCTTTTTCCCCCTCGTACTTCCTCTCTTCCTCTTTTCCTCTCGTTGCTCACCTACTCTTCTACTTCCTCCCTTTGTTTCTCCCTCTCTCTCTCTTCCCCTTACACCGGCATGGTCACATGCTTCCGGTCAATAATCCTTTTCTTCCTTGGCTATCGCCGAGCAAACACGCGAACTTACTTTGTCCCCACTTTCAAGTTCGTGCCTCACAGCATTCATACACATAATTTTTCCCGTCTGGCCGTATAGCCTTTTCTGTTTGTTTTCCTGTCTTGTTTTTTGTCCGCCACTACATTCCTCCATGGCAAGGTTTAATTTGTGTATACAAATTTAATTTGCGGTCCATGGGAAGAGCCGTTTTAACGATGCGTTCTGCCCAGCTCTTCGAAACGCGGGTGTTAAAACGGGGGTAACTGATGAAGAAGAATGTTCTCTATGTGGCTTGTGTGCTTTTCTCGTCTACGTTTTGTTTGCAATGTCCTGTACCCAGATATGCACCTATACATACAGGTGGATGTCGGTATGCACGTACCTGTACGTATATATGCATATACTCATTTACTATTTGTTTATATATATATATATATATATATATATATATATATATATATATATATATATGCAAATTCTTTTCCTTTCCTGAGCGACCAATAACACGTCCTCGCGTTGTTTATTCTTGCTTGTTCATGTCTGGATTGATTATATATGCGTGTGTGTGTGTGTGTGTGTGTGTGTGTGTGTGTGTGTGTGTATGTATGTATATTGATCAATTTTATCTTTTCCACTTCAGGGAGGGCTTTCTCCCACACGAATTCCTGAATACATTTCCTATACACGTTTATTCATTTATTTATTTATTTATTTATTTATTTATACTTTGGTTCAGCTTTTCTCTGTGTGTGTATATAAATGTGTCACGCGTGCGTGCGTGTGTGCGTGTGAGTAAAGGCGCGTGGCTAACTGGGTAGGGTACGTTCAATTCCCGGTCACACGCTGTGTCCTTGAGCAAGACACTTTATTTCACACTGCTCCAGGCCACTCACATGGAAAAAATGGGTAGTACCTATATTTTAAAGGGCCAGCCTTGTTACATTCTGTGTCACGCTGACTCTCTCTGAGATACGTTAAGGGTACACGTGTCTGTGGAGTGCTCAGTCACTTGCACGTTAATTTCACGATCAGATTGGTTCATTGGTCGGATCAACTGGAATCGTGCCAGGTTTATATATACATGTGTGTGTGTGTGTGTGAACATAATACCAACGATGTATACACATATACACACACACGTACACACCCACATACACACACACTTCTCACCAACACTACACACTCACACAGACACGCATACAATCATACACACATGGGCATAAACAACACACGCATATACAATAGCAAACGCACGCACACACACGTACACAGCAACGCACATACACACAACATACACATACACACAAACACACACGCACGCACAGAAAACATACACATACACACACGCGCACATACAAAATACACACACACACGTACACGTACCTAACACCGACAACCCCACACAAACACGAACACACACACACCCAAACAACCACCTGTTGACCTTCTACCTACACTGTCTACAGCGTCCACTAACCAGTCCTGCTACTAATTTCTTCCACTACGTCATACACACACACACACACACACAAACACACTAACAGATAAACCACCAAACCATGCACACACACACACACACACACATACATACGCACACACACGTTCTGTTATCACACACACACTCGCAGACTTTCGCACGCGCACCGATATTCATCTCCCTTTTTCACTCTCCTATCTTAGAAAGAACTTTTCCCCCACCACCTCCTCTTCCGGTCTTTTCATCATGTAACCTCGTGGGCATCGGTACCATTTTCCTCTTTCTCCGTTCTTCCATTCTCCGAACTTTCCATCTTTCCGACGAAGGGCTACGCCCGAAACGTCATACACTCTCTCTTTCCTTTCCTGAGCGTCCAATAATACTATCCATATCACGTCCTCACTTTGTTGTTTTTTTGTTTTTTTGTTATTGTGTTTTTGAACTATATATATATATATATATATATATATATATATATATATATATATATATATATATATATATATATATATATATATATATATATATATATATATATATAGAGAGAGAGAGAGAGAGAGAGAGAGAGAGAGAGAGGCACATGTGTGGCTGTGTGGTAAGAAGCTTGCTTCCCAACCAAATGGTTGTGGGTTCAGTCTCACTGTGTGGAACCTTGGACAAGTGTCTTCTACTATAGCCTCGGGCCTACTAAAGCCTTGTGACCGGATTTGGTAGACGGAAACCGAAAGAAGCTCGTCGTATATATGTATATATATATGTGTGTATGTATGTGTGTGTGTGTGTGTGTGTGTGTGTGTGTGTGTGTGTGTGTGTGTGTGTGTGTGTTATTTGTGTCTGTTTATGTCCGCCCATCATCGCTTGACAAGCGATGTTGGTGTCTTTACGTCTACGTCACTTAGATCTGGGATCTACGTCCTGGGATCGATTTGCCCGACTAAATTTGGTGCTCCAGCATGGCCGCAGTCAAAGGACTGAAACAAGTAAAAGAATAAAAGAATGAAAGAATATACACACAAACACACACACACACACGCACACACACATATATACACACACACACGCGCACACGCACACGCACGCACATGCAAAATGTACGTGTTCGTGTGTGTGTATGATAGCAAGGGTCTTTAAGAGACAGACAGACAGACAGACAGGCATACAGACAGATAAACAGACTTATACAGAATGTTTAGGTGCATAAGTATAGCACTGAATGAATGTATGGTATGTGGGAGGCTGGAGACTGAAGAGTTTGTCAGACTGCTTGTGGTTACGTGGAAGGTGGATGGTGTACACGAATAAGAAAGTAGATGTGAGTTTACCAAAGATAGAACAGTTAAAGATAGAAGAAAAGATCAAACGCTGCAGTCTGGGCTGCCAGCTAGCTATAAGTATGTGAGTATGTCAGTGTGTCAGGACGTGTACATCTAGTGAAAATCAGCTGCCCACACTTACTGACGCACATTCTCTTATTAAATATTTATATAAATATAGGCACGGGCGTAGCTGTGTGGTAAGGAGTTTTGCCTGTTAAACACATGGTTCCGGGTTCGGTCTCATTGCGTGGCACCTAGCGTGCGTGTTTGTGAGTGTTTTCTACTATACTCTCCGACTCAATAAACCCTTGTGGGTGGATTTGGTAGACGAAAATTAAAAGAAGCCCATCGTATATATGCGTATGCGTGTGTGTGTGTGTGTGTATACATGTATATATACAAACATATATATATACACATATATATGCATATATACATATATATATATGTGTATATATATATATATATATATATACATATACATATATATATATGCATATATATGTGCGTGTGTATATATGTGTATATATATGTATATACATATATGTGTGCGTGTGTGTATGTATATGTATATACATATATATATACATATGTATGTATATATACACATATATATATACATATATACATATATATATACGTATATATACGTATATACATGTATGTATATATACATGCATACATATATATATATATATATATATATATATATATATATACATAGGCGCAGGAGTGGCTGTGTTGTAAGTAGCTTGCTTACCAACCACATGGTTCCGGGTTCAATCCCACTGCGTTGCACCTTGGGTAAGTGTCTTCTACTATAGCCTCGGGCCAGCCAAAGCCTTGTGAGTGGATTTGGTAGACGGAAACTGAAAGAAGCCCGTCGTATATATGTATATGTGTGTGTGTGTGTGTGTGTATGTGTGTTTGTGTGTCTGTGTTTGTCCCCCCACCATCACTTGACAACCGATGCTGCTGTGTTTACATCCCTGTAACGTAGCAGTTCGACAAAAGAAACGATAGAATAAGTACTAGGCTTACAAAGAATAAGTCCTAGGATCGATTTGCTCGACTAAAAGGTGTTGCTCCAGCATT
>NC_142933.1:13900327-13907827 GCF_046866305.1 Octopus bimaculoides
TTATCATTATTATTATTATTATTATTATTATCAAATACATCTTAAAGTGAAATTGACACAGTATAATACTCCCTATGGCGTAAATCTTTTCTGATTCTGAAGACTACAACAGCAAAATTCCCTGTGATAAATATATTATTGTTCGCTTTGTGGTAACTACGTGTTAAGTTTTAATTCGTGTTTAAGCATTTTTGCTGCGTCGAAGAAACATACTGCCGCACACATGTAAGTATGTATGTATAAGCGTGCGTGCGTGTGTGTGTGCGTGTGTGTGTGTGTGTGTGTGTGTGTGTGTGTGTGTGTGTGTGTGTGTGTGTGTGTGTGTTCCATTTAGCAAAAACATAGAATTCTAATTTGTTCTTCTTTCTTACTGATAAAAATAGTAAATATATTCATTAGCATTCACTCATTAATTCTACAGAACAATTGCGTGACTTAACTACAGTACTTAACTACTTAACTCTTGAAATATGAAAATCAGATCGTCACTTATATAACTAAAACAAACCACAACACACACACACACACACAAATACACTCATATACACTCATTCACACACGGTGACAAAATAGGTGCTATCCTTTTGGTGTATATATACCAAAAAAAACACACAAAATTAACCAGGGACCGGTTTCGGATTTAACGAATCTTACCGATTGTCTATTCCTCTTCAGCCTGATTTGTAATGTAACCGCAATCATCAGAATCGTATACAAAGTTGCCCACCGCCACACATGCGCGTGTATATGGTTCTGATAATTACAGCTTAATGGTAAAATTCAAAAGTCTTCGTTTTGGCGCGCTAATTCCAGGAATATGTTTGCAGAAAATATTTACTGCGTTGTATATATCCAGTATGAGAAAAGGGTAATGGGTAATATATTATTATAAAATATGGTAATTAATCATATATTAATTAATATCGATTAATTACCAGGAAGTGCTAGCTTCCTGGTAATTAATCGATATGTGTTGCCCGCTTACGTTTTGGTATTACGCTATATTTCATGTTGAGAAAAATTTAGGTCTTAATAGACACAAGATGTGATCTATTTCTAGCACATTGATTGTCCACGTTAGTGGTCAACGCTATATATAAATATATATATATATATATATATCGGATGTATCGGATCATTTGTGATATATTTAACAGAAAAAATGTTTCTCGGTATGTCCTGTTACCCATGCCCTGTAGTACTCATTAACCAGTTATAGCGTTTTCCAGACCGGAGTAAATGTTTATACGCATGCCTGAAGGCAAAAATTACCGTCAATGCTATTTGAAATGTTTACTTTGCGGTTCAATCTTATGATCTATTCATACAATTTGATTTGCGATATAAGACATCTAGAAATATTTATTGCATAGTGTTTACTCTATGTCAGATATGACGAATATGCAAAAATGAAATCACATTTTCAAATTTCAACCCCGCCCCAATTTAAAATTTTGATTTTGTTTGCATTAAAGAGATCGTAGCGAATTTACGAACATATGATTAGGCCTAGTGCTGCCATCTCTAGCGAACGATTATCCTGTGCCGATGAAGAGAAATAACCCAGAAACGATGATCTGCAGGGACTGTTTAAGGCTGAGTGGAAACATTAACTCCCTTGTTTGAGGTATAAGGACGCAGTTGTTCGTCAATAGCCAGCTGGAATGTAGTAACATCGTCCTAATCTGGACTGCCACTTTATGTTGACAACTAGATTTTACTTTGTAGTACTATTACTACTTACTTCTCACTCAGAGATTATGAACTAGTTGTTTTTCTCTTTACGAGATCTGTAACTGTGTGTCACTTTAAAACTATTTACCTCAAGCCAGCGGTTATCCTGTGCTGATGAAGAGAAATATCTCAGAAACCATGGACCACAGATACCGTTTACAGCTGAGTGGGGACATTAGCTCTCTTTTTCGAGGTATAAAGACGCAGTTGTGCGTCAGTAGCTGGCTGGAAAAGATGTTTTCTAGGGCTAAAAAAAGGTAGCAACATTGTCCTAATCAAGACTGCCGCTTCACGTTGGCAAACAGAATTTAATCCAAATCTATCTATCTATATATATATATATATATATATATATATATATATATATATATATATATATATATATATATATGTATGTATATATATATACATATATATATATATAACAAAAGACGAAGGCAGGTGTGTAAACAACAAATAGATTATTAGTATTAGTTTAACGCTATATAAAGGCGCGTGTCTTATATATATCGTGGGCTCGAGTCCTGAAACGAGACACACGGTGTGTTCTTGAGCAAAACACTTCGTTTCATGTTGCCCCAGTCCACTCAGCTGTAAAGGGGTTACTCTGTGACGGAATGTCTTTTGGATCAAGGCGGATATTGGTCTGCTCACCTAGACAGCGGTGGATGTCATTATTCGAATGCTGAAACGATGCAAAGCGCATTGGGACAAGCGATGTATTGCGTAACATCTAATAGTTTGGTTGATCACTAGATATACACATACATATACATATATGTCACTTATATGTGTGTGACCTAAATATGTGCGTGCGTGTGTGTTAGTGAGAAAGAGAGAAAGTGGGGGTGGAGCGAGAGAATCTGATTCTCAAATTTAAATTGAAGCCGTTGTTTGATAGAATTAATGAATGAAGGAAAGTTTATGCTTTTTATCTCGTTAGATAACGACAAAATTAAAATTCCACATTTTGTTTTTGTAACTGATACTAAACACACACACACCATGCACAAGCACAAACATTTCACGCACAAGCACACAGAGACATCACCACCACTGACAATAACATTACCACGCGATGCTGAAATTCCATTCGAGGTGAGAAATCTATGTTAACCCTGATATCAAATGTTTACAAATTTATCCTTACTATTATATAAATACTAACATACTTTACTTATTCTCTGTATCTCGGCCGCTCTTTTTCTTTAACACAGTATTGTCCTACCGTTGTTGAAGTGATCCCCGAAAACATCATGGTATGTTTTGGATGAAAAAAAAAAAAAATGAAACAGCTCAAATAACACAGTCTAACACGATTTTTGTCCTTAGGTAGCAACTGTTATTACCTATTTGCTTACCCATAGAAAGCATAGAAAATCGTTAATATTTCCTGCAAACTTTGCTTTCGTTAAAATTATTTAAGCCCCAAGGTATCCCGCTCAACGCAAAGGTATGACGATTCTTCCCTACTACTCCTACTCATGATCAGAGATGCACATAGTGTCATCCATTAAGGTCAAACAACTGACAAGCAAGTTTGTGGTATTGAACAGAATATTTGCTATAACGATATTTCTGCTTCAGCAACTCGGCCCTGAATTTGTCTGAAATGTAATTGAAAATAGTTCAGTTTCAAAACATTGATGTCCAGGTGACTAAAGCAAAGTTCAATTCTATATTTAAGAGATGAGGAATTATGTACATTATTTACATTATTTACATTATTTACATTCGACAGATATTTGTCCTCATCTTGCTTGTTAACACAACGTTTCGGTTGATATACCCTCCAACCTTCTTCAGGTGTCTTGAGGAAATTTCGAGCCTGGGTTCTCATTCCTAAGGTATTCTTCAATGTTGTTATTATTATTATTATTATTATTATTGTTCAGGTCACTGCTTGGAATCGAACTCGGAATCTTGGGGTTAGTAGCCCGCGCTCTTAACCACTACGCCATATGTCCATGGGCAAAGTTTGAAGGGAATAGTAGTAATTCCTTTTGATTTCTAGATAGAAGCAAATAGGAAATAACACTCACTGACCAAAGACAAGAAAAAAAATAAAAATTTTGTTGCCCAATTTGGACTAAGGTCAACAATTCTGAGTGGCGGAGAAAGACGATTTACATGGACACCAGTGTTCAACTTGTACCTATTCATCAATCCCGAAGGTGTGAAAGGCAAAGACGACCTTAGCAGAAGGTAAAGGGAAGGGGTAAATACCCTTAAGCATTTTACAAACGTGCTGTTGTTTCTGCCAGCTCGTAACTTCATCTTAAGAATTATATGATGTCCCTGCTATATTTGGTAATAGTTGAGTATTGTATATTTATTATGAATAAGTTGAATGTTAACCTAAGATACGTCTTACCACTGATCAATCACAACGGTCAAAGAGATAAATCAAATGGCCGTTATGTATTTGTATGTATGTACGTATGTGTATGTGGTACTCCGTCGCTTACGACGACGAGGGTTCCAGTTGATCCAAACGTGCAAGTGGCTGAGCACTCCACAGACACGTGTACCCTTAACGTAGTTCTCGGCGAGTTTCAACGTGACACAGAGTGTGACAAAGCTGGCCCTTTCAAATACAGGTACAACAGAAAGAAAGGTAAAACAGGAAGAAAGAGTGAGAGAAAGTTGTGGTGAAAGGATACAGCAGGGTTCGCTACCACCCCCTGTCGAAGCCTTGTGGATCTTTGGGTATTTTCGCTCAATAAACGCTCACAACGTCCGGTCTGAGAATCGAAACCGCGATCCTACGACCACGAGTCCGCTGCCCTAACCACAGGGCCATTGCGCCTCCACATTTCTATGTATATATGTAAAGCAAATCAAATACAACAAACAAAAAGACTCTGGGGTAGCGAACTGGCAAAATCGCTAGCAATGCTGTGTAACAAGCGTAGCGGCATTTCACCTGTTTTTATGTTCTGAGTTCAAACTCCACCGAGGTCAACTTTGCTTTTCATTTTTTTCGGGGCCGATAAACTAAGTACCAGTTGAGCGTTGTAATCGACTAATTCCCTCCCCCGAAGTTACTGACCTTCTGCCAAAATTTGAAACCATTACGAAGTTGATGCTCAAAGATGGCAACAATGTTATACAGTAAAATGTATGGGGAAAATATTGTTTCGCACAATAACACTTCGTCGGATACAAGGTGAAAATCCATGAAAAGACAAGAAAGAGAGAAGAGGAGATAAGAAACGCGTTAAAAGAGCCGTGTGTGTGTGTGTGTGTGTGTGTGTGTTTGTACCCTCCACCACTTGACAACCTGTTTTGACTTTTCTATCTTCCCGTAATCTAGTGGTTCGACAAAAGAGACCGATAGAATAACTATCAGACTTGCAAATATGTAGTGGGGTCGATTTTTCCACTAAAACCTTTGAAGACGGTGCACCAGCATGGCCACAGTCCAATGACTGAAACAAGTAAGAGATAAACGGTAGAACTTTGTTTTCTTATATCCTTTCGGGGTAAATATATTACCAGTCATGTATGGGGGCGAGTTGCTTTCTCTCTGTCGCTCGCCTCCTCCCTTTCTCTCTCATTTTCCCTCCTAAATCGACAATGTTATACCGTGAGAAGAACGAATTTATCTGACAACCCAATATTTAATAACGAACGCAGAAACGAACGAACGAATTCAAGAATGCTACCTTCAAACACTTCATCGAAGAAACTACCAAGTTTACGAGGCTGTGTTTCTGTGTGTAAAAGAATGTCTGCTTATCAGTAAACAAGCGTGGAAGGGACGTTGTTTCTGATGAAGGCAAAACGCCAGCAAACTGAGGAAAGCATGTTAGCCGATATCATTGGCTCCTGTGATTGAACTGTACTTTAATTTATCGGCCCTCGAGGAAAGAAAAGCAACGTTGACTTCGACTGGATGTGATCTTAGAGCGTAAAGATATGGGAAAATATATACTGCAAAGCATTTATACGGACGCTCTACCACATTTAATTTATCGATCTAGGAAGAATGAAGGTAAAGTCGACTTCGGCGGCTTTAAAACTCAATTTCTGAAGCATTTTGCCTAATGCTTTATCGATTCTACCTAAGTCTGGTTACAGTCATAGGCGTGGCCGTAGACCCCACTCCGGGGTCTCAAGCCGACTTGTGTGTGGATTTGGACGGAGGAAATTGGAAGAAGCCTGTCGTGTGTGTGTGTGTGGGGGGGTGTCCTTGTGTTCGTCCCTCGTCACTGCCCTTGCGTAGTTATAATACTGATAAAAGCAAAAAGCCATCATCTGCAGACGAGTATGGTTGTATGATATGTAGCATGCTTTCGTTAATTGTTTTAGATGCTTCTGTCATCACGAATCGACATAAACACCTCTACTCTCCCATCCTTTGTGGCGGTGACACGTCCAGAACATGGCAGATGGAGAGCAAGAAAGAAAGAGAGAGAGACGGACAGCCAGACAGACAGAGATGCCAGCATCCATCAGATACTCATTTTCAGCTCAGTAGACTGGAGCAATATGAAATAAAGCGCCTTGCTCAAAGATACAATGGGGCACTTGGTACCAAGGGAATTGAACCTACAAAATTATGATCATGAGTCGAACATGTTAAATCACCAGACTGCAAGCCTTTGCTCGTAATATAATTGTTTATTCCGGTTTCTAGATGTCTCTAGTAGGCTGAACGTCTGGATAGTTGTATTTGACTTGTGTAGGTTTTGCTAAATTGAATTCATGCCAATTGTGCATTAAATGAAACATAAACCATTATCAAATAACCTAACAACCTATTGTGAAAAATGTCTTTCAATATCCTGCTGTAAGTAAACAAAGCTTTTACACAAATAGCATTTATGGATTGTATTCCGCTTACCTTATGCACGTAAATAGATAGATAGATAGATATATAGATAGATAGATAGATAGATAGATAGATAGATAGACAGACGGATAGATAGACAGACAAACAGACAGACAGACAGATAGATAGACAGACAGACAGACAGACAGATAGACAGACAGACAGACAGACAGTTAGATAGATAGATAGATAGATAGATAGATAGATAGATAGATAGATAGATAGATAGACAGACGGATAGATAGACAGACAAACAGACAGACAGACAGACAGACAGACAGATAGATAGATAGATAGATAGATAGATAGATAGATAGATAGATAGATAGATAGACAGACAGACAGACAGACAGACAGACAGACAGGCAGGCAGACAGACAGTTAGATAGATAGATAGATAGATAGATAGATAGATAGATAGATAGATGGACAGGCAGGGAAAGACAGAGAGAGATTTGAAAATATATGTTTCTGTATACATGTAATTTTGGGTTGTCCGGAATGTTCGTGCCTATTTATAGTAGCTTACCTTTCGACTTATTTAGAATATGGTTGAGTCCATAGAATAGGATTTCATTACACCTCCATTTAGAGCACAATTTAAGCTATCTTTTCGTGGAAGAAGGTTTATGTTCCTATAACCTGTGTTAATTCTGTAACCCTTTAAATGGAAGATAAGAAAGTTCATTTTCCTCACTTGATGCTTTTCTTTTTCCGTAAATGGAAAAAAGCCTCACAAGCAACCAAAGAAACATGCGTAGTTTACGGTGATGTTTCTTTATCTGAAGGAACTGTACGGAAGTGGTTCGCAAGGTTCCAAGCTGGAGATTGTAGCCTTATTGATAAAGAGCGATCTTAATAATTACTACTGCGCAATCTACTACTGTTACTATCACTTCCCTGTCTATTTCTCTCCCTCTCTTGTTCTT